>NC_033641.1:6423151-6478965 GCF_001540865.1 Ananas comosus
TGTGAATGGTGAATGTATGCATGTATAGCTATCTGTATATTCATTTAGTTGTGGTTGTATACTGTTTGTACTTTTGTACTTGTGCGATGCCGTGCAAATACAGGAGAGACTCTGTCCGTGTGAACAGTGGATTCCCTGTATTTGTGGCGGATCTGACATACTCTGGGGTCAGGTGTTTCAAAAAAAAATTTTAGTCGTTTCCGCTGTTTTTCCAAACTAAAAAGGGACCCCGGGGCGTGACAATTGTATCGGACAGGGACCCGAGGTTTGTTTCGCATTTTTGGCGGAGTCTTCAAACAGCCTTAGGTACACAGCTGCATTTTAGCACGGCGTTTCACCCATAGATAGATGGTTAGTCAGAGAGGACCGTACAGACTCTAGAGGACATGCTGAGGGCATGCGTCCTGGACTTTGGAGGAGGGTGGTATCGACATTTGAGACTGGCTGAGTTTGCGTACAACAACAGCTATCAAACACGCATCCAGATGGCTTCGTTTGAGGCGTTGTATGGACGCAGATGTTGATCCCCTTTGTTTTGGAGTAATGTGGGTGAGAGGAAGACACTAGGGCCTGAGATCTTGCTAGAGGCTGAGGAAAAGGTGAGAGTTGTTCGACGACACCTTTTGACAGCCCAGAGCCGCCAGAGAAGCTACGCCGATACCCGGAGATGAGACTTAGAGTTTCAGGTTGGAGATCATGTATTCCTCAAAGTCTCACCGTCCAGAGGGATTCGCCGATTTGGAGTACATGGAAAGCTCAGTCCACGTTTCGTTGGCCCTTTTGAGGTATTAGAGCGAGTTGGACCGGTTGCCTACAGTATTGCTCTACCTCCACGGTTAGCAGACATTCACGATGTGTTCCATGTCTCGGCTTTGAGGAGATATGTTTTCGATCCTTCGCAAGTGATCGACTTCACTCCATTAGAGATTGGCGAGGATCTGAGATACGAGGAGCGACCGTTGCGGATTCTTGCTTGGGAGACGAAAGAATTGCGCAATCGGGTCATCCCGTATGTAAAAGTGCAGTGGAGTAATCACGAGGAGCGGGAGGCGACTTGGGAGCTAAAGACGGTGATGAGGGAGTCCTATCCCTACTTGTTTGATGCTCAGGGTTGAGGTACATGTTAAGTTTCGAGTACGAAACTTTTTGTAGTGAGGGAGGGTGTGGTATCCCTAGTGTACAGCAGTAGAGGCTTGTCGACAGCTCTGGAGAGTGTTGGGATAAGTCCGAGTTGTGTTGGTGCGAAATAAACGCAAAACAGATTCAGCGGGGACGCGGGAGCAGGATTTAGCTTTAAAATCTGCAAATTACAGATTTTCTGCTTGTTGTACCAGTACAACCACCAAGGCGTACCGGTACACTTTCTGTACCGGTACAACCAGCAGGGCGTACCGGTACACTTCGCCAGATTTTTGCGCAGCTGCTCTCGGGTTGCCATTTGTACCGGTATAACTACCCGTGTACCGATACACCAGGGTAGGCGAGGGGCAAATTGGTCTTTGCCATGCCTCGTACGTGTCACCCCTCTCCCCCAGCTATATACAGGTGTTGTCGCGCCCCGAGCCCGCCTATTTGGTCGGTTTCGGGCACGCCAACAGGCCGCCGAACGAACAGGGTTTCCCCTGTACCGCGGACAGAGTCTCCCCTGTACATTGAAGGCATCGCAATCAATACAATATACGATGTTCCAACCAGAAACACATTTCAACCAAAGATTGCATAAGGAAGTATCAAAAACATAATTCTACTTGCTATTACAAGCACTCATCTCACATATTACATTTTACATTACAAATTATATTCTTTTACATTCAACTTCCAAATACAATCCAGTTATTACAAATTTACTACAAGTTTGATACATCTTGTTCTTTCATTTTTCTCTACCCCTAGGCTATGCCGACTTGGGGTACCATTATCTCTGGTCTCTGGGCAAGGCGCTATCTACGGAGCTACGCCCTTTTCTTGTGCCGCCGCCCGCTCACGTGTGAACCTGTAACACCTCAAAACAATGTGGGGTGAGAACCAACTCTATGGTTCTCAGTGGGTACGGCCACCCAAGAGAAGAGCTCGACCATTAGGCCCAAAGGAGGCAAACAACATGTTAGTGCAATAGATAGATATAAAATCATAAATCATGCAACTAACATTACTATGCTTTTGCCTCACAACATGCAATATGTAAATTATGCAACTCATATAAGTAGATTAATCGCTTCTACACTTTATTCTTATACATTCTTTACTCTTAGTCATTCTTTACTTTACTAGCTATTCTTTAACATTTGCCTTTCTTTATTCTTTATTACTTGCCAATCTTTAGCATTAGCCCTTCTTTATTCTTTATTCTTTATTCTAAGGGTACTCACACCTTAGCCATGTTATACACATTGCCATTCTATCCTAAGGTTACTTTATCTTAGTCCAACTATGCCACTCGACTCGGACTTGAGTTAATCATATGCGGATAATCCGCGCTCTGTCAGTCTCGAGGTGAAGGACTATCACATGCACCTCAGCCATCAATCTACAAACTACATCGCTCAAAGGGTCGCCCAGAGCTGCGTATACCCGTGGTCAGGGATCCCCCGGTAGGAGAGGAACATGCCGCACACACCAGCAACCGAGATCCCCGATAGGGAAAGGAACATGCCACATGCACCCTAGCGCTCAAGATTCTTGCTCAATTACAAGTCTCGAAGTTCTTCCGGTGGGAGAAGAACTTGCCACATGCACCCGCGGCCAAGAACTATCGAGCTCGTATGCTGCACTCGCAGCCGCTGCACTAGCAGCAGCGATTCCGGAATCCACTTTACATCTCTCAAGGGTTGGTCTCACCCTATAGTATCGACCTACCTAGGTCCAAGCCTTTACTCAACCTAAGTTAATACGTTAGGTTCAACGTTATTATTTTCTTAGCCTAGGTTCATTAACACTAGGTCTAATATTCTTTATCACCTAGGTTCATTTGACTCTAGGTTCAATGTCATTATTTTATTGTTTTCCTAGTTGTCCACACCTAGGAATTATACTTGACATGCCACTCGTGAATAACATATGTTCAATGACACTAGGTTTAATGCCACTCATCATTCTAGTTATTTTTACTTAGGATTCTTTACATACCACATTTATTGAGTTTCTTACTTTACTTAGAGTTCATTGACTCAAGTTCAACCTTCACGTTATTCTAACATATTCTCATAATATGAATCATACATATATTCTTTAGCATCTCATGCACATACTTATGTTCTTCTCAAATGATCATTGATTTACACTTTAGCTTACAACTCATACATTCTTACTTAGCACATATCTCATACATTCTTTATTAACATTTCAATTATTCATCCATTTCTAAAACATGCATCTAGCTCATGTTACTTGGCATTTAACTCATGCATTTATCTAGCATATGTCTTACTCATTTAGCATTTAGCTCTTGCATTCATTAGCATACTTCACATGCATTTACTTAGCATCTAGCTCATGCCATTATATGCATTTATTAGCATCATTATGGTGTATTCTTACTTAGCATTCTTATCATGCATCAATAGTGAAACACACTACACTTTGGCATGAAGGCGACCTAGTCGCTTCGGTAAGCACAACCCACCTCTTAACGCGTTCCGATTGCTTGTAGTCACTTGCAATCGGCCTCCCGCGGCACCCGTGACCCGGTTTGGCCCGAGCTCTTGCGCGACCACCCGAACGGTCACCAATCCGCAATCTGTCTGCTCTGGAGTTTAATCCTCGATACCACGATGCTTCAGACCATTTTCATGAATTTTGGACGTCTATCCCACGTGCTGCGGCTATCTGTACCAAAACAGACCGTTTCGTCAATAACTTCGCGTACACTCATCGGATCATCGAACCGAGCATTCCATCGCGTTCGTCTGATCCCCAATTAGGTTTAAAAAGGGTCAATTGAGATCAAATCCAACTATTTACAAAAACTCCCTTTTTGGAGCCCTAGATGCTACTATAGCAAAATCCATCATTTAACTTCATGAATCATGCATTAACCATCTATTTAGCATCCTAGGATTCCACTAAAATCATCTTTAGAGTATAAGAACTTAACCCTAAAGATCTACCATTAAAGCTCCAAGAAGCTTACCTCAATAAACTCTTCCCATGGTGAGGAAGAAATGAGAAGAAGAAGTTTCCTCTTCTTAGCTTCCTTCTCCTCCTTTCTCTCCTTCACTTTCTTCTTCTCTTCTCCTTTTCCTTTTTATAGAGAGAGGGAAGGTTTGGGGGATGAAACGGTGAGGGAAAGAAAGAGAGAGATGTTCTAATCCCCTCTATACTCATAACTCATGCACAAAATGCCAATAAGCCCCTCAATAATGCTTCTCTTGCAACAGCCCGAACTGGGCATTTTTGGGCTTCGGGGACCGGTCTCCCCGACAAGGGACCGGTCCCAGAGAGCTTGCCCCGCGGGCAGCAAAGGCTCCCGCGCGATGCAACCGGTCTCTCCCACAGGGACCGGTCTCTCGGGGACCGATCTCTCCCCGCAGGGACAGATTCCCGAGAGCAGGTTTTTCGGGACTTAGCCATATTTTCCCCTTTCTCACTTTTCACGCGTACGGGGACAGGTCTCCCCGACCAGGGACCGGTCCCCGAGAGCTGAAATTTGCAGTTTGCAGAATTATGACTCTTTAGCTCTCGAAGATCCCTTTAAACGCACTTTTACTCACTTTAACACCTTCGGACTTTCCGAAGGGTACCAACCTCGCACTTTGATCAATTTGACTAAAGTTCGATATTTATTTACCGAAGTTTTGGTATATTACATTCTCCACCCCTTAAAAGAATTTCGTCCGCAAAATTCAAACTACGTCTCAATTCAGCTCCTCGAGCAATTGAGGGCACCAATGCACTTTTCCACTTCGGAAGGGTTTCACACTCNCCACAAACCTCCCGCCGTGACATCCGTCCCTCGCCGCCTCCGCGCGCCTCCGTCTCTAGCGGGTTCGAGCCGAGCGAGCTCCCCTTCCACAAACCTCCCGCCGTGTCGTACCTGCCGCCCCTTACCGCCGCTGCCGCGGCCTCCAGCTCCCCTTCCACCGCGCGGGCTGACACCCGCCGCCGCTACGCGCCTCCGCGACGCTCGAGTTCGAGCCGGGCGTGGCCCAGAACCGCCCGCGTCTCTCGTCTTCGCCGCCGGCCCCTGGAGCCCCCGCCGCCGCTGGCCGCTCTTGCTGTGGCCTCTACCTAGAGCCGGTTCCCTTCTACCAACGCATCCAAATCCACGGAAGGGCTCGAGCCGCCGACTCCTTCCACCTTCCTTTTCACCCCTTCCACCACCTCTTCTACGACTCCTCCCAAAAGACCGCCGGCCTTGTCGGACGGCCGCCGGCCCCGTGCGCGTGCTCCACCCGTCCCCTCTCGATTCTGTCGTTCCTCCCGTTCCAATCGACCCCTACCTAATCCCAATCCCAAAGGAAACACTTTGGGATCGTGGATGTATATATGTATCCACATTTATCGTTCTTCCAGGAGGGTCTCAAAGGAAACACTCAGGGACGGTGCCGCACGCAAAGTGCGTATGCATGGAGGTACAAACTTAAGTGCGTTAAGCTATGTATTTTATAATCCAGTAGCGCTAAATTGGCAAAACGGTTAAACTGGAGAGTCGCTTCTAGAACACTAAGGGTTTCTAGGCAGGTAGCCTAAAGGCTAGCCTAGCGCGGTTGCGCAAGTCGTGCCGACTCCGTAGATTAGATCGTAGAAAGAACAGGCTAAACCAGAGGCTAAGCGCTGCCTTGGTTGTGAGAAACGAAGGTGGTTATTGATGTATATAAATATATACATTTTGGTTAGTTTGGGGAAAAAGAGCTACTGGCACGTAGTCTTGAGTTAAGGCAGTCACGGTAACCCGGGTCTTGTCAGCTCAGCAAGCTTTGCTCGATAACCTAGCGATACTCGCCTCAGGCTATGCATGGCTTTCGGTTGAGATAAGGAATCAAAGAAGCTTTTTGGCCCAATGATAAGTGAAATTCACTTTTGATTATTAGCGCATTGAAGAGGCAAGATTGAGTAAAAGAGGACTTTGAACTGCTCACGAATACATTAATTTAATGTGTATATTTGTAGCAGTTGTCTCTCAAATCAACGTGACATTTTTAGAGTCAGGAATGTAATAGGGGGGAAATTTTCTTCAAAGCAGGAGCTTTGAACTGGTACATGGGTCGCATTAGCTTAAGCCTATAATGAAGGTGGTAACACCATAGTGGGAACTCATAACCAGTTAATGTATAGGTACTTAAACCTGTCTAGTTAGAGGCTTATTCCCTTCTTATCCTGATGCCAAGGTAAGCCTGTTCTACTCCCTTTTGAATGTCTAAGCTTTAGGTACCTGGTTGTTGAGTGACCCTAGCTGTGGTAAGATGTTGGACACCTGTTTTTGTCAGGGCGCTGGTTCTAATAGGCTAGGGTTTAACGGTTAAAACTCTATTAATTAGTTGTAAGTCTTTAAGATCCAGGTAAGATGGAACCAGGCGTATCGGCATTGGTTGAACTGATGCAGCGTTCAAGTGCATCTTTTCAGTGCTTTGTTAGTGAAATTAGACCTCAGATAAATGCATCTGACTTTGTCCGGCGACCTCCGGCGTGCATCCCCGGACGTCCCAGTAGCCGCCGCCCGCCGCTCTTCCACTCTACGGCCGTCCAGAGCTGGTGCGGGCCGAGGCCAAGCCACCTCGGCCACCGCACGATGCCGCCGCCCACGGAGGGGCGCATCATGATCCCCTCGGCCTCCAACGACGGATCGACGTCGCCCCGACCTCCTCCGACCACCGCCGCGCCGCCGAGAACCCATGAACCCGAGAGCAAGTCGAGGAATTGATCTCCTCCGCCGCGCCACTGGCCGCCTCCCGCCGCCGGCAAGCAGGTTCCCGGGACCCCTTGGACCAGCCGCTCCCATCTCCGGCTGAAACGCTCGCCGTTCGGCCGCCGGCGGCCAACCCTAGCTCCCTGCTCTCCGGTAAGGCTGTTTTTGTGTTACAGCTTACTGTTTGAGGTTTCTGGTCGCCATTCCGGCAATCCAAAGGCACCCCGATGACAGTGGAAGTGAGCACGATCATCGTTACTCCGTGCCAAGCATCGTGCTCACCTCCGTCGGGGTCAACGGTTCCCCGGTTTGCGTGTTAGATGCGATTTAGGCTTTGTGCGCGCTGTTTCACCGATGTTTGCGTCGCTCGTGCGCCCTCCACAGTGTTCGGCAGTGCTCCGAAAGGTGAGCACGGCCTCCGGCACGCTGAGACCTGTCAGCAGGTATCTCAGCTTCACTGATTCATTTCTGGTTTGTGCAGACGGACCATAAAAGCGCCGAAATCGTATGAAATAATGCGATTTCGGGTAATTGGGAAGGCTTTTATGTATTTTGGGTTGTTGCGGCTGCTGTTGGCAGCATGGGTGAGTAGTGGGTAACCTTTGGACTGATTGTCCAAAGCCCCAAGCCCTTACGGAGACCGTAAAGTGATTTTAGCAAGTCATGTTAGTGGGTTTCGGTTCGGAATTCTTCCGACGGTACTTGGTGATTATTTGCGTCGTCACTGAGCCTTGTTGGCTGGTCACCCGCGTCGTTTCGAGGGTTCGGAAACGACGGGTGAGCGACGGTGGAGTTCCGGTGCGGTTTTCGGGACTTCCGGCTTGTTCGGTAATCAGTTTTAGGAAACCAGTTCTCGTGGTTCTGATGAGTGGGGATTGTGTGTTAGCAAGTCATGTTAGTGGGTTAGATTCTAACTCGTTGGACCTTTCGTAGGTTCGATTGTTCCGTCTTCACAGTCGAGAGATCTTCATCAGACACGTACAGGTGGGTACTTCGATCCGACGTCGGTACAGTGGTGTACGCTCGGTGATGGTTTCTTACCTTTGTTCTCTCGTTATTTTCTGGGATATATATATATATATATATATATATATATATCTTGATATATAGTGTTGAGCCTAGCACCATGTTGTTTCAGTTATGCTCTACTCGGTTATTTTCGTTATATCTAGTATCATGAGTAGGAGTAGAGTAGTTATTCCATGTTTCTTTGTTACTCAATTTAGCTGTTCTGCATATCCGGTATCATGTATAGAGTAGAGCATCTTCGTGACTTTCAATGTTTGATGACTGTTGAGGTCGGTATACCCTGAGGGGTGAGATTGTCGGTTAATGGACGACGGATGATTATAGTTTTCACAGATCCGTCATTTTGACCCTTTGTGACCTAGTCTGTCAGTTCTGGATTCTTGTCGTTTAATGACCCACGAGGTCGGTGTACCCTGAGGGGTAGGATTGTCAGCTAGTGGCTAACGGCAGTTCCAGATTATAGTGATACATTCCTGTGACTTATTGGTTGATTCTTGCATATATACTTTAGTTGATCCATCGAGCAGCTTTTCCATACTTTTGAGAGGATGTTGAGTCGATTTGTTGTGCATATATCCTAGTTGACCTGAGTGGTCAGTCCTTGTGTTTCATTGAGTAGTACTAGCAAATGTTTGAGAGGATGTCGATGTTGTCCCATCCTAGTTGACCTAAGTGGTCGGTTCTTGTGCTTCCTTACAGTTGGATGACCTTTTGGCGGTCAGTGGTGATTGTCGGCTGATTGCCGACGGTTGGCTATTGATCATATCCGTATTGATCGCCACAGCTCGAGTGCATTTCACGTACACCAGCGGGTTGATCCCCCGCAGGAGGGTGTTCTTTTCTGGAAAAGTGGTCGTACATCCGACCCGTGAGCCCAGCGGTGTTCTCTTTGTGCTAGCTAGGGTTACATGCCAGGTGTGAGCAGGTAGTGGCTTTTGCCTGAGGTCCTTAGACCGATAGGGCGGTTTAGATTGGGTACTTTTGGACTTCTCGTCCGGTTGACGCATATAGCTATAGTAGCGGTTGTTGCATATATACTTCTAGTTCTTTCTTTACAGTTGTCTTGCTACTATAGTTTTGATATCCTTGTATGCTTGCAGTTGTACATTACAGTAGCGGTAGTTGTGCTTTCATATATATATCTCATTTGTTCATTATCGTTGCTACTGTATTTTACTTACCCATACTGTTGTTTATCTCTTCCTTATCCGGTGAGTACTCCTCGCCTTCTTCGGCTTGCGGTACCCACTGGGAGGGGAGACATGTTTACATGTTCTCACCTCCCCTACTATTTTTCAAGTATCGCGGGCGGTGAGGTTGAGACGAGACGTGAGACATGTGGATAGCTGTCGTTAGAGCCTCCGACCCGGTTTGTACTATTTAGTTATTACCCTATTATTTCTGGTGATATATAGCATAGTCGGTCTATATGGTTCAGTATTTCATTATGTTAAAATATTCAAGGATTTCTGAATTTTCGTAAATAGAAGATTTTCTACCCCTCGTGGTAGCGTTTTTAAAAGATAAAAGTATCCGTGTAGGGAACAGTTTTCAAAAGATTTTCTGTGGAATTATGTTTAAACATTGAATGTAAATCTGTGATGTGAATGGTGAATGTATGAATGTATAGTTATCTTTATATTCATTTAGTTGTGGTTGTATCCTGTTTGTACTTTTGTACTTGTGCGACGCCGTGCAAATATAGGGGAGACTCTGTCCGTGTGAACAGTGGATTTTCTGTATTTGTGGCGGATCTGGAATTCCCTGGGGTTAGGTTTTCAAAAAAAAAAAAAAAAAAAAAAATTTAGACGCTTTCGCAATGCTTTGAAATCAAAAAGGAACTCCGGGGCGTGACAGATTAAAGTGGTATCAGAGCCAAGTTACAACCACAACACCATTCACAGGTTGTTTTGAAAAATAAATGAAACTTAACCATTGGTTAGGTTGACCCATAGGAAGACCTACGGTGTATAGGCATGTGAGTGCGGGGTTTGGGCTTGTGTCCCGGTGTGCATTCGAGTTTGGTAAACTCGAAGCGCATGGTGTTTCTGTATGTGTTACGGTTCGCACAAACTGGTGTCTAAGTCGAGAGTAGTGGCAGTGTACTTCTTCGGACATCGAGTGGTAGGGCGACGTCCCCCATGTGTTGCCACTCCTGTCAAGTGGGGCCTTGAAGGGCCAAGTGAGATTTTCGGGCCTAGGCGAGTGTCATAATTGCGGACGCCCAGGCCACTCTCTCTACTTAGGACACGAGAGCTGTTGCGAGTGTCCCTACAGAGACGGCACTGTGATCAGTTACGATCGTGACTTTAGTCGGGCTACTAGGGCGTAGCCCAGGGTTTGGATAGCGGTCGTTTCGGCGACTGCATTGTTAGTGTTGCTTCCGCAGATCTTTGGGTGGGGTTGTGATGCCTACCTATCCTCCTTGATTGCTGATTGGAATCAGCGGTTCGGGTCTTTTGACCTTTACCTCGTTCATTCTTCCTACTAGAGTCGGAATGACACAATTTTGGTGTCAAGTTTTCATTGATGCATACATCGTATGCGATTATTCTAACACCTAAATTGGTGTGTTGTGGGTTAATTTGTGGTTGGTGATAGGTTTCGTCTTGATTCGAGAGACTCCAGGTTATTGTCGGAATTCTCGGAGCTTTGATTATAGCTCGGTTGAGGTGCGAAAATCGGTTAGAGAAACCGTTTTCTAAAGCCTCAATTAGTACGGTGCGCGGCTTAGTGTCGCTAGCAGCTTTCGGATGTTGAAAGTTATAAGACTCCCTGTGAGTCGGTTCACAGTCGTTCTGATTTCGAATGTCGACTTATAAAGTCGATGTAATGGTTGTGAACTCTTGGTTCAGTGAAGAGGTATCAGGTGGCTTGATACTTCGATGTGTCGCGCTTCCAACTTGTTGTTGGTAGTGAATCTTGGATATTTCGCTCTCTTTTGATAAGAACATTGGCTGCAGACAATATACTGTCGAAAGTTAAAATGAAATACTCATTTTCCGTGTGGAACTTTTGGGTTGGGTCAGTATTCGCTCTAGCTTGTCTTAGGAGAAAGCTTAAGTGATGATCATCTTTGATCATGTAGCGAGCCTTGGATTATTCCCTGGCAGGTTTTGTGCAGTTGACTTATCGTCACTGCTGATGGTTCTGACGTTGGTTCGAGTCTGGGTGCTTGTTAGCTCTTTAGTTGTACCTGTTACAACTAAAAGGTTTGTTTGGTTAGTAGTCTCGATCTGTTTGCCAGGAGGTTCTGAAGCACAGTGTTGAGTGACTTGAGCCTGGTTGTTGGCTTTGATTGTCACCATATGTGATAGCGTATAAGGTTTGCGGCTTGGCTTATTGTGCAAACCTAGAAATGGTATGCTTGTCCAGTCAAATTGGTGACAGGTGCGCCTGGGTCTCAATGAGACATGCATTTGGTGTTGCTCAGAACATCAATCGCTAGGGTCCCTGGTAGGACAGCAGCGACAGGGTCTCGTGGAGACAAATATTGAGCATCGTCGACGGTTCAACCTGTGTATCAAGTGATGGACTTGCAAAGAGCATTTGGTGGTCTGTTGGTACCGCATTAAGTTTGAGGAGACAAAATTGTCTAGCTCAATTGGTATTGTCAGTTGGACCTTTTGGCCAGGTGGAAAGTAAGGTCTTGGAACTAGGACTATAGATTGTCGCAGGTGACTTTCCGTTGATGAGATTTTGGCAATTTGTGTGGTTATCTGGTGGGAGATTGTGGTCTCCATAGTGAGTGTTATTGTCTTGGTTGTCGGAACAACGTTTCGTATTTGCTCATGGTGAGCAGGTTTACGTTGTTGAATAGTCGGAGTTTTTTTTTTGTTTCAGTCTACGTAAATAGACTCCAGATTAAAGTGATTGTTTCGTGACTTTTCTACGTGAACTTGCGACGTAGTCAAGTTGGTTACGGCTATGCGGACCAAGGTAGAATGGACCTAGAATTTCTGAATGTTGATTAATTATCTCAAAATTGGCAATTTGGGATCGGATAATCTTGGTCGCGGGACTGTTTTTGTCCACAGGTTGTAGAATGGTGTCGATCCCAGTGAGTTGTTGGTCCATGGATTTCGAATCTGTAAGTTTTCCCTCATCTTGTCCGAATGGAACCGTAGTCCTATTCTTCCCTTATTCGGAGATTGATCTGTCCAAATTCATGGATATGTAATTGACCAATACTCAAGGGTGATACCACAATGGTGGAAGTAATATCCGAATTCGATTACGCTGGGTACATGGTCAAGTTTCGAGGACGAAACTTCTTTTAAAGGGGGGATAATGTAAGGACTGAGATTTTTACAGTGCAACTAAACTCTCTGTTGACGATGTTTATATGTGTAATTTAATTACATAAGCACTCGTCAAGTTTCAGGAGAAAATGAGTTAGAACGGAGAAGTTACGCGATTATTAGTTTTCACTTAAAGTGAATAGTAACCCAATTTTCCGGAGAAACTAAGGAATAGAGTTGGCTTTCGGTGCGTATCGGACTCCGCTCACAGCGATCCAATAGCTCGTTTCGAACGACTCGACTGTTCTGGGCCCAATGGCACTGACGGAATTGAGTTCTGATGCACGGTCATCGAGAAAAAGGGGTTTGATTGGTTTTACATATATAAATATATGTAGTTATTGGTGGAAGCAAAGAGTGTTGGTTCCGTCGCGAATCGGAGACCAAATCGGACAAGAAAGATGCTAGATTCGATGCCTCAGCCGTGCTGAACGCGTTGGCGCGATCCGATCGGAAATCCGATGGACGGATCTTTGGGAATCACAAGATCTTCGCTGAGAGGTCTTGGCAAAACGGTTAAATCGCGATGACCTAATATTATGTATTGAATTGCGTGAATTCGAACATAGAGGTACGTATGCGTGAAACGCACGCGCTGGCAAGGACTCGGCTAAAAATATAAAGCTCTGGGAGGACCTTCTTGCTATTTACACCTATGTATATATGTAGGTGCTAGGGTTTCACAAAGGAAACCCTAACCCTAATCCATCCCCAGCTAACCTTGCCCTCCTTGCCGTCTCAACTCTCCCCTGCCCACCTCGTGCGCGTGCCCCGGCCGCCGGCAGGTTGTTCCGGCCGCCGGAAAACCCTCCTCAGCATCTCCTCCACCACCTTCCCCACTTTTCTTTCCACCCTCCTCAGCCGCCGAGCTCGGGAAGGCACCTAAACCTATGCAACCATCTTCCCTTGGCCGAGATCCATCTCCGGTGTCGTTCCCGCCGGTCGCCGCCGCCCCCGAGGTCGCCGGCCGCCGCTTCTGCTTTCTGCGCCCGCCCAGACCCGGTGTGGGCCGAGCTTGAGCCCGCAACGCCTCCGCGCGTCGCCGCCGCCCACCGTCGGGCACGCCACCTTCCCCTCGACCTCCGGCACCGTCGCCGCCATTCCCCGCCGTCCATGCTGGCTGTGGTGCCACCTGGACTCGCTGCAGCCGCCCAGACTCGGAGCGAGCAGAGCTTGGGCGATCTCTGCCTCCGCGCGCCTCCGCCGCTCCCTGCCGACAGTGCCGCCCTCCAGACACCTCCGGCGACCTCCGGCGTGCATCCCCGGACGTCCCCGTAGCCGCCGGCCGCCGCTCTTCCACTCTGCTGCCGCCCAGAGCTGGTGCGGGCCGAGGCCGAGCCACCTCAGCCACCGCACGACGCCGCCGCCCATGGAGGGGCGCATCATGATCCCCTCGGCCTCCGACGACGGATCGACGTCGCCCCGACCTCCTCCGGTCGCCGCCGCGCCGCCGGGAACCCATGAACCCGAGAGCAAGTCGAGGAATTGATCTGCTCCGCCGCGCTACTGGCCGCCTCCCGCCGCCGGCCAGCAGGTTCCCCGGACCCCTTGGACCAACCGCTCCCATCTCCGGCCGAAACGCTCGCCGTCCGGCCGCCGGCGGCCAACCTTAGCTCCCTGCACTCCCGTAAGGCTGTTTTGTGTTACAGCTTACTGTTTGAGGTTTCTGGTCGCCTTTCCAGCAATCCGAAGGCACCCCGATGACAGTGGAAGTGAGCACGATCCACGTTACTCCGTGCCAAGCATCGTGCTCACCTCCGTCGGGGTCAACGGTTCCCCGGTTTGCGTGTTAGATGCGATTTAGGCGTTGTGCGCGCTGTTTCACCGATGTTTGCGTCGCTCGTGCGCCCTCCACAGTGGTCGGCTGTGCTCCGAAAGGTGAGCACGGCCTCCCGCACGCTGAGACCTGTCAGCAGGTGTCTCAGCTTCGCTGATTCATTTCTGGTTTGTGCAGACGGACCATAAAAGCGCCGAAATCGCATGAAATAATGCGATTTCGGGTAATTGGGAGGGCTTTTATGTATTTTGGGTTGTTTCGGCAGCTGTTGGCAGCATGGGTGAGTAGTGGGTAACCTTTGGACTGATTGTCCAAGGCCCCAAGCCCTTACGGAGACCGTAAAATGATTTCTGATGCGTTTCTCGGCGAAATCCGCCGACGGAACGCGAGTTTCGGTTCGGAATTCTTCCGACGGTACTTGGTGATTATTTGCGTCATCACTGAGCCTTGTTGGCTGGTCACCCGCGTCGTTTCGAGGGTTCGAAAACGACGGGTGAGCGACAGTGGAGTTCCGGTGCGGTTTTCGGGACTTCCGGCTTGTTCGGTAATCAGTTTTGAGAAACCGATTCTCGTGGTTCTGGTGAGTGGGGATTGTGTGTTAGCAAGTCATGTTAGTGGGTTAGATTCTAACCCGTTGGACCTTTCGTAGGTTCGATTGTTCCGTCTTCACAGTCGAGAGATCTTCGTCAGACACATACAGGTGGGTACTTCGATCCGACGTCGGTACAGTGGTGCACGCTCGGTGATGGTTTCTTACCTTTGATATATATATATATATATATATATATATATCTTGATAATAGTGTTGAGGGCCTACACTAATGTTGTTTCAGTTAATGCATGCGTACTCGGTTATTTCGTGTGTATATCTCGAGTATCGGATGGAGTAGGAGTAGAGTATTTATTGCCATATTCTCTTGTTATATGTCTATTGCTAAGTGGCTTTCGTCTAATGACCGGTCTATCAGTGTTATAGGTAAGCAACTTCGTGACTTTCAATTGTTTGATGACCGTTGAGGCGGTATAAGGTTGCCATCTGAGGGTGAATTGTCGGTTAAAATGCCGATAGCAGAGTGATTATATTCCAGATGGTTTCAACAGATCCGTCATTTCGACCCTGTTGGGACCTGATCTTCCAAGTTGCTGGATTCTTCTCGGTATTAATGTTACCGCACGAGGTCGGTACGCCTAGAAGGGATAGATTTGGTCAGCTAGTTGGCATGACGCAAGTTCCAAAGAATTATAGTGAAGTAGCATCTGCCTGTTACTTATTGTTGATTCTGTGTCATATATCACTATTATGTTGATCCATCGAGCAGGTTTTTCCCATGACTTTGAGAGTATTTAGCTCGATTCGTTTGTGCATATATCCTAGTTGACGCTGATGGGTCAGTCCTTTGGTTCATTGATAGTAGTACTTCGCATATGTTCTGGAGGATTCATTCGTTTCTCCATCTTAAGGTTACCGTGAGTTGGTCGGTTTCTTGTGCTTCCTTACAGTTGGATGACCTTTTGCGGTGCAACGCTCCCAGGCGTGATTGTCCGCTGATTGCGCGACAGTTGCTATTGATCATATCCGGCATTGATCGCCAAGTCAAGTGCATTTCACGATACAACGAGCGGGTTGATCCCCCGCAGTATGGGTGTTCTTTTCGCAGGAAAAGTGGTCGTGCATTGCCGACCCGTAGCCCAGCATCGTTCTCGTTTTGTCTTAGTTACATGCCAGTGTAGCTAGGTATTGGCTTTTGCTTGAGAGTCGCTTAGACCGACACGCCGCGTTTTAGATTGGGCGTACTTTTGACTATCTCGTCCGGTTGACGGCATATAGCTATAGTAGCGTTGTTGGCATAATATACTTCTAGTTCTTTCTTTAGGCAGCAGTGTCTTGCTACTGATAGTTTTGATATCCTTATATAGCAACTTGCAGTTGTAATCATTAGACAGTAGAGTTAGTTGTGCTTTCATATATATATCTCTCGTCATTATGTTGCTACATAATATTTAGCTTAGCGCTCATACTGTTGTTTATCTCTTCCGTGATCCGTGAGTACTCCTCGCCTTCTTCGCTGGGCAGTACCCACTGGTGAGGAGCACATGTTTACATGTTCTTCCACCTCCTCCCACGTATTTTCAGCTATCGCGGGCGTGAGGTTGAGACGAGACGTGAGACACGTGGTTATGCTCGTTAGAGCTCCGACGCGCGGTTTGTAACTGATTATTATTACCGGTCTATTATTCTGGTGATATATAGCTTATCGGTTCTATATGGTTTCTGAGTATTTCATATAGTGTAATAAATATTCAAGATTTCTCGATTTTCGTGAAATAGAAGGTTTTCTACCCCTCGTGGTATCTGTTTTTAAAAGATAAAAAGTTTCCGTGTAATGAAGCAGTTTTCAAAGATTTTTCTGTGGAATTATGGTTTAACATTGAATGTAAATCGTGATTGAATGGTGAATTAGAAATGTATAGTTTATCTTATATCATGTTAGTTTGTGTTGTATCCTGTTTGTACTTTTGTAACTTGTGCGACGCGTTGCAAACATACAAGGGAGACCTCTGTCCGTGTGAACAGTGATTTTCTTGTATTTGTGGCGGATCTGTCATTCCCCTTGGTTAGGTTTTCAAAAAAAGAAAAATAATAATAATAATTAGTACACTTTCGCAATGCTTTGAAATCAAAAAGAACTCCGGGCTGACACAAACTCTCGATAAGGCCGCCGGGCCAAATCGCTTCCTCGTTTTCATTGTGTGTCCAAAGCCACCCATACAGGGGGGGGTACTAGTGCCTACAGCCTAAACCTGTCTCAACATACGTGGTCATCGGCCTCTCGCTCGCAGAGCTAGACCCAATCATAACTTGGGGCGAAATTCTCACTTCAATTCGCACACAATCACCAAATCAAGGAGCAACCAGATGATCCCAACCGTAAATCACAATTCTCGGGTTGGATCACAACCAGTTACTCTCAGTGTACCATCAAATTCACACAACACGCTCTGTCGAGCAAGCACGTATCAAACTCGCTCGCTATGGCCACCTAGTTGCGAGCCACCAGCCCGTACACGAGTGATTCATGGCATGCTTCACACCTTTGCCGAGCCGGAATGTCTACTTCCAACAAACTCACCAGCCGATCCTATATTCCACTCGACGAGTACCTGTAGTCGGGCGTTTACCTATACTATAGGGCGTGCTACAATAAGGCCTTGGTTTTGGGCATATCTTGCCCCACGCGACACGTTACCACATTCTCGCCTGCCTCACATTGAGGTACAACTAGCCGCACAGCCAAACCGGTACTAACCAACTATTCCTCTTCAACAGTGATTCCTTTCACTGTTCCGATCTACCGAACAACATTGAATTCTCGACTACTCAAATCCACCCAGCATCATAACTCAACTCTCCTGGCAATTTTGCTACATACACATTGCTTTGGTCGAGTGCTCCATACGTTCCATCTCACTATGAGTCTCATCACCGCAGACACACATACAACTCGCTAGTGTCCACACAGCTCGGCATACCTGCACGTAGATAACTACGCTCTCACAAGTATGACACAACATGCGGCGTATCTACATTTACCCCTCCCTTGTCCCTTCATAATTACCACTATATAGTAATAAGTGACTAATATCTCAATGCATGCAATGCACGCACTATTACACATCATGGGCAGAAATACATATACGCATTAACTAAACCATAACCGTGCCACACCCGTCAACAGGGCAGGTCCCCAACTGGTCGTCAATGTCGCAATAGCACTGGCGCCTGCTCGAATCCTCGGTGCAATCAGCTGTCATCGCTCGCTCTCTACCCGACCGTCCGCAGTGGCACAGCCCAGCCGCTGTCCCGGAGAGAAAAAGCGTCGCCAACGCAAGGCCCTTGCTGATCACCTTGCGCACACTGCCATCCCGGCATATAGGCCTGGCTGTCCCACAAACTGATACATCTTCCATCACGCAACACACAGCCGGCGCTTGGTGGAATCCACCAACAAACCACACAACCATGGAAGGATCGAGTAGTAGTGACTGGCTTTCGAATGCGCCTAGAACTTGAATGCTCCCTCCGAACGCTCAATAACGACCTCTGCCGCCCCGCTCATGGCTTATAGATTCGGGCAGCTCCATATGCACTGAAACTCTCGCCACTGCTCTGCCATTAATGCTCGTCCAACACCTCCGCAAGGTTTGAGCTTGAGGATTTGCAATCTTCTCGTAAATATCTGTCGAAGTCCACATAAGAACATATGCCATATACTTGTCATCCCCGTACCAGCATCCGGGACACATCCCACGAACGGGAACATCCCATTCGTACTCCGCACTGATCATCTGCCTTGATGCACGCTTCCTGAACCTGTCGCTGAAGCTTTCTCTTCTCACTGTCGGGAGTAGCTGTAGATATACATCCCCGAAACTCATCCCATGCCACAAGGAGAAAATAGGCGATCGTTCCGCGAAATTCCTTTCCACCATAGCTTCGCCGATTGCTTCAAGCAAATGCAACGGCTAGACGCAACCTTCGTCCTGCTCCAAAATACTTAAACGCTCCTCGAAGAGCGTTTCCATTGGAGTCAATCCACAATATCCACAATCCAGGATCGACATTCTCTCCATCGAAGTATGTGGATCAAACTTCTTGAATCATGAGGCCACCAACCCGCTATTTCTCCCGCCTCCGCAATGCAGCTTTCGGGAGTCGGAACGCCCTGACCCCGACGGAAACATCTCTGCGCAAGTCCCCGCCCTCTCAGACGAGCGCGCAAACTGGCCAGCACACCAGCTGGCTCTCACGCTCCTGAGTCTCTTGATCCAGTTCTTCCTGTGGCGCATAGCCAGCCTCCTGCTGAGCTCTGCCACTACGCCCACAAACATTCCCAATTGTTCAGCGGAGCTCCAGTTCCCACTCGCATCCGAATTGCTCAGGACATCGACTTTCCCATCCCGCATCGATCTACCCAAAGATTGTCTAGCGCCGGTGCCACGTTTTCTGAAACAGACAATCGATTATTCTCAACCCTTCTAGGTCGAAGTCCAAAGCGGAAAACATTTGACATAATCCAAATCGCGGCATAAGTCATACAAAGTCATACTATCTGCATCTCGCGGTTCATGTTGTACCGTCCAACATGAACAGCACTTGGGCCTGAGATAAACCCATAACTTGATCTATCCTCCTAAGCATCGATTATAGAGTTCTACCACATAACCACCAATTCCATTATCCCTTTCGCCCCAAACAATTCCTCTCTGTCTCTCATGCGAGGCCTTAAATCCCTATGGTTTAGCTATCCTAGGTCTCCATAGGTCCAACTAAAACTATTTTTGCTATCCTCTTTTATGGTTCTTTTAGCCTCTGATACATCTTATCTGTCACTCCCCGAGCCCCTTTGGTCGGTTTCAGGCACGCCAACAGACCGCCAACGGGACAGAGTTTTCCTGTACCGGGCGACAGAGTCTCCCCTGTACATTCAAGGCGTCACAATCAAATACAATATACGATATTCCAACCAGTGAACACATTTCAACCAAAGATTGTATAGGAAGTATCAAAAACATAATTCTACTTGCTATTACAAGCATTCATCTCGCATATTATATTTTACATTACAAATTACATTCTTTTACATTCAACTTCCAAACACAATCCAGTTATTACAAATTTACTACAAGTTTGATACATCTTGTTCTTTCATTTTTCTCATACCCTAGGCTATGCCGACTCGGTACTACTATCTCTGGTCTTTGGGCCATGGGCGCTATCTACCGGAGCTACGCCTTACCTGCGCGCCGGCCGGCGCCGCTCACGGTGTGTGAACCTGTAACACCCAAAACAACGTGAGGTGAGAACCAACTCTGCATGTTCCCAGTGGGTACGGCCACCCAAGGAAGAGCTCGACCATCAGGTCCAAAGGAGCGCAAACAACATGTTAGTCCAATAGATAGATATAAAATCATAAATCATGCAACTAACATTATACCATTCTTTGCCTCACAACATGCAATATGTAAATTATGCAATCATATAAGTAGATTAATCACTTTCTACACTTTATTCTTATCCATTCTTTACTTTTAGACATTCTTTACTTTACTAGCTATTCTTTAACATTTGCCTTTATTTATCTCTTTATTACTTGCCAATTTTTGCATTAGCCCTTTTTTATTCTTTATTCTTTATCTAAGGGTACTCACACCTTAGCCATGTTATACACATTGCCATTCTTTCTAAGATACTTTACACTTATTAGTCCAACTATGGCACTCGACTCGGTCTTGAGTCAATCATATGGGGATAATCGCGCGCTCTGTGTCAGCCTCGAGGTGAAAGACTATCACATGCACCTCAGCCATCAATCCACAAACTATATTGCCCGACGGTTCGCCTAGAGCTGCGTATACCGTGGTCCGGGATCCCCTGGTGGAGAGGAACAATGCCGCATACACCCACCGCAGCCGAGATCCCCCGATAGGGAGAGGAACATGCCACATGCACCCTACACTCATGATTCTGGCCTCAATAACAAGCCGCAAGTTCTTCCAGTGGAGAGGAACTTGCCAAGCATCACCGCAGCCAAGAACTATCGAGTTCGTATGCTGCACTTGCAGCCGCTGCACTAGCAGGCACGATTCCGGAATCACTTTACTTACTCTCTCAAGGGTTGGTCTACCTATATAGTATCGACACTATCTAATCCAAGCCTTTACTCACCTAAGTTAATACGTTAGATTCAACGTCATTATTTCTTAGCCTAGGTTCATTAACACTTAGGTCCAATATTCTTTATCACCTAGGTTCATTTGACTCTAGGTTTAATGTCATTATTTTCTTATTTTCCTAGTTGTCCACACCTAGGAATTATACTTGACAGCCACTCGTGAATAACCTATGTTCAATGAATACTAGGTTTAATGCTACTCATCATTCTATCTACTTTTACTTAAGGATTCTTTACATAACCAACATTTATCTAAGTTGCCTCTACTTTACTTAGAGTTCATTGACTCAAGTTCAACCTTCACGTTATTCTAACATATTCTCATAATATGAATCATACATATATTCTTTAGCATCTCATGCACATACTTATGTTCTTCTCAAATGATCATTGATTTACACTTTAGCTTACAACTCATACATTCTTACTTAGCACATATCTCATGCATTCTTTATTAACATTTCAATTATGCATCCATTTCGAAAACATACATCTAGCTCATGTTACTTGGCATTTAACTCATGCATTTATCTAGCATATGTCTTACTTACTCATTTAGCATTTAGCTCTTGCATTCATTAGCATACTTCACATGCATTTACTTAGCATCTAGCTCATGCCATTATATGCATTTATTAGCATCATTATGGTGCATTCTTACTTAGCATTCTTATCATGCATCAATAGTGAAACACACTACACTTTGGCATGAAGGCGACCTAGTCGCTTCGGTAAGCACAACCCACCTCTTAACGCGTTCCGATTGCTTGTAGTCATTTGCAATAGGCCTTCCGCGACACCCGTGACCCGGTTTGGCCCGAGCTCTTGCGCGACCACCCTAACGGTCACCAATCCGTGATCCGTCTGCTCTGGAGTTTAATCCTCGATACCACGATGCTCGAGATCCGTTTTCATGATTTTTGGATGTCTATTCTGCATGCTGCGGCTATCTGTACCAAAACAGACCGTTTCGTCAATAACTTCGCGTACACTCGTCGGATCGTCGAACTGAGCATTCCATCGCGTTTGTTTGATCTCCAATTAGGTTTACAGAGGGTCAATTGAGATCAAACCCAACTATTTACAAAAATCGCCTTTTTGGAGCCCTAGATGCTACTATAGCAAAATCCATCATTTAACTTCATGAATCATGCATTAACCATCTATTTAGCATCCTAGGATTCCACTAAAATCATCTTTAGAGTATAAGAACTTAACCCTAAAGATCTACCATTAAAGCTCCAAGAAGCTTACCTCAATAAACTCCTCCCATGGTGAGGAAGAAGATGAGAAGAAGAAGCTTCCTCTTCTTAGCTTCCTTCTCCTCCTTTCTCTCCTTCTCCTTCTTCTTCTTTTCTCTTTTTCCTTTCTAGAGAGAGAGAGGGAAGGTTTGGGGGATGAAACGGTGTGGGAAAGAGAGAGAGAGATGTTCTAATCCCCTCTATACTCATAACTCATGCACAAAATGCCAATAAGCCCCTCAACAATGCTTCTCTTGCAACAGCCCGAACTGGGCATTTTCGGGCTTCGGGGACCGGTCTTCCCGACAAGGGACTGGTCCCAGAGAGCTTGCCCCGCGGGCAGCAAGGGCTCCCGCGCGATGCAACCGGTCTCTCCCAGAGGGACCGGTCTCTCGGGGACCGGTCTCTCCCCGCAGGGACCGGTTCCCGAGAGCAGGTTTTCTGGGACTTAGCCAAATTTTCTCCTTTCTCACTTTTCACGCGTACGGGGACCTGTCTCCCCGACCAGGGACCGGTCCCAGAGAGCTGAAAATTTGCAGTTTGCAGAATTTTGACTCTTTAGCTCTCGAAGATCCCTTTAAACGCACTTTTACTCACTTTAACACCTTTGGACTTTCCGAAGGGTACCAACCTCGCACTTTGGTCAATTTGACTAAACTTTGATATTTATTTACCGAAGTTTTGGTATATTACAGGTGTGAGGAGAGCTAAGAGAGATTGTTTCCCTGCTTCCTTCCTTCTCTCTCTCTAGCTTGACCGATTGTGGAGGAGCTCGGGTGGTGTTGGAGTTTCGCCGACGTCACACCGTGGTGCCGTTCGAGCGTGCGTTCGTCGTCGTAGCATCGCGAGGAGACCGGGCGAGGGTGCGATTCCGCCATTCTCGACGTCGCGCCGGATTGGGATTAGCTATCGAGGTGGGTTAATCGTCGGTTACTTTCTAAGTATATAGATTGTCGACATGTGTTGTTATGTTGTTTCGTTGATAGAAATTGCTCGATTCATGGATTTTGGCATGTTTAACTATAGAATCTGAATTGGAGCTTAGTATTGTGACTAAGTATTTACACATGTTGGACTTGGATATGACTTAGGAGAAAACCTGCGATTTGAATCTGTCACATGCTTAAACTACCTGATTTAGCTCTAAGATCCATTGTTATTTTGTATCACCGCAGTATCAGCGTGGTGGATACCTAGGTAATTTAGATAGCTGTTACGCTCGTGCTGGGATGCCGAGTGTATTTTTATAGTAGCGTTCATACTGTTCCGGACTGTTGGGTATCGTCGGGGTTGACGGTGGACCCATATCGCCGTTTTGAGCGTCAGATTGTGCTGAGGGCACGTGACATGTTGGTTGTTAGACCAGTTGAACCCTGTTACTTGAGTTTGGCTTGTGAGAGCATGATTGAGCTCGACAGAGATACGCTGGCATACTCAGTTGGGTAGCTCCCACGAGTGCCACTTCGGAGACGGGCGCTGTGCTTTCGCGTTGGTGTCGTTCGTGCAGGTTGGACTTGCTCTCCACGGACTGCTTAGAGTGGAGGTAGCTATATAATCGCAACCGGGCGGGACAGGTGTGTTCACAGTCCCAGGGATGGGTAGGCTTACAATCCCAGCTCGATTGGGTCGAGATTGACACTTCCTACGGTTGGTTAGTGTAGAGCATGATAATGTAGTAGCTATAGAGTTTCTTCCAGCATTTCATACTATCCTTGCTCCCTTCTGTAGACTTAGTGGGTAGACCGACGATGTTTAGGGCGGTACCCACTGAGGACTATTTATTTTTATAGTAGTTCTCACGCCCAGTTATTACCCTGTTTCTGCAGAGCCTGCTGTTCCGGCTGATGCTTCCTCGGAGACTTAACGTGGCAAGGGTGTTGCCAGTTAGAGCCCTTCCCAGTTACTGTTGTTCGAGAGGTTACCAACTGCAGATGGTGCTAGTTTTTGAGTTTCTTATACATATTTGTTGTATCTTGCTGGGGGAGTTTTTTGTGTACCTGAACGTATGCATGTATATGAAACTTGTTCCTGTTTATACCAGTTTTATTCGAACAGCTCTATACTACTGTTTGTAGTATTGTATGTTTTACAGGTACAGCTATCGCTTCGTATACAGGAAAAATTATTTTGTATATGGCGGATTTGTCGGCGCGCCCGGGAAACGTGCAATCTGGGGCATGACAACAGTGACAACAAATTTCACTATATATGGAAAATTGGCCCAAGATTTGATACAAATACCGGCATCCCAACTTGCCACAGCTACAAATGCTGACAGATACACACTCCCACCTATAATTAGTACTATTCTTGGAAGTATGCATATCTTTCAAATTATTCTGAGCACACCAACCTTCAATACAGAAAGTATGAGTTTCAAAGTAGTTAGAATTTTATCTCCTCCTGAAAGAGAAACGGCAACAACATCTGAACAGTTTGCTTCTTCATCCTCTTATACAATTTCTTCACATAATCATACTCAACAAGCAAAAAGAAATAGAGAAGATCAACTAGAGTTATATTTAGAACATACACCATCAGAGCAAGAAATGAGGTATTGTTATTTACTATAACTCTCTTTCTAAATACGTTCTTAATATTAAATTTACTATATTGATGAGTAGCATTCTTATATTTCTGTATTGCAGCATCCCGGATGTGACCTCTCCTTATGCAAATTCTCCTAAATCTCCAGAAGATACAGTCTCAACACCACCTGCCAAAAATATCTTCAAGTAATGGTATATGCAAATTCTACCATCTCAAAATTAGATTTTTTTTTTGTTTCATGCAAACTAATGTTTATTCATTTTCCTTTTCTTTGTTTTCATGACACAGCAATCCCACAAGGACAAATTAGCAATCTATACATAGATACAGTTCTAAACTGAAGCTATACATAACTAACTATGCTTTTTGTATCAATGTAGAATTTTATGTATGTATAAGGAAATGAATCTGCACAACTACAAACTATTTTTTTGAGGTGCTTTTTGTTACTGGCACTTTGTATATGTCAATCGCAAACTATGCTTTTCAACTCCTTTTAACAAACTACTTCTCATATACTTCTTTCTTTCTCTTTTCGGACAAAAGTGTTTTCTTATTTGGATAGAATTATCTAATATTTAGCTAAATTATATAATTGTGTTGTATATTAAGTGCTGTCAATTAAATTTAACTTCCGCAGCAATGCGCGGGTCTTTTACTAGTATATATCAAGCTGGATCTGTTACGCTTCGAGTGTTTTCAAGATCATTAATACACTCTTTAGCTCGAGTGCCAATTACTATAGAAAGGAATTAGTATCTTGAAGCTTTATATCTGAATAAAGGACTTAAATAAGATTAATTTTATTCGTAAGCTATAAAAACGTGCCAATATTTTTCTCTTAGTGTTCTTCCTTAATAATGGGGCTAAACCTCAATCATGAGTACTCCTCATTGCTAAAGCTCAATTAATTAGGTGGCAATGGCCCAGAGCGGAGTACGTAGTACATTTGGAATTGTTATATTTAAAATCTTTATACATGCAGGTACTAATTCTGAATGATCTGGTCTAAGATCAAAAAATGATAGCCATGCATCACGCTTTCCTAAATTTATAAGACGAAGTTACGGAGCAAAACACGCGTTGTCTAACAATCAAATGTAGGTTTTGCTTGAGTTGATTTCTCTTAGGAGAATATACATGATCATTTTTGGGGTCTGGTTCACGATTTGTAATATTTCAATAATTCTTCATTTTTTTGAAAATATTTAAATCATTATTATTCAAATCAAGTTCGCTAGTCATAAAAGATACTGGTGAAATAGTAAAATTATTGTAGATTTTCAACTAATAAGAATATTAGATGAAGATTTTTTCATTCCCATACTTGATGTGAATCATTAGTTATTCATTAATAAAAATATATAAGTTCCTAACAACCTTCTAACTCAAGCGTGCGGCATGACCAGTTAGCAAACAAACTTGTCATTCTAAATATAAAATACTTAAAACTTTAAAATATTATAAACTTTGAACCGAACTATCCCATAGTGTATGTAAAACATGCATTGTGGTGGCTAAAAGAAGAACAAATTAAGGATTTAGATGGAAACAAATTATTGTCTATTCATAACATGTGGTGATTGAATAAGAAATTTAGGCAATTAAGCCACATGCATGTTGGATTCTCTCTACTTAAATTGTCGTTTAGTTTCGGAGGAAAACAAGGAGACGTGTATAATCAATCACATGCAATTAAAACAACATGATCACAATCATGAAGTACAAATGTTTCAGATTCCATTCACTAATCAACGATCTAATTAAGTAGATTAATAAGAGGGATTCGGAGATCAACGCAAGCACATGCATGCATGCGCTATCTCCAATTGAAACTCATCTAACATTAATTATCATAAACATGCATTTTCATTGATCTGGGATCGTTTTATGAATAAGATATAGTTAAACTCCGAATCTATTCCTACTATGTTTATATATGCTTATGTTTATTATAATACCAAGACAAGATGAAGTCTTGGATTCGATCCAAAGAGGTAGAGATGACAATCCCAAATAACGTCCCATAACATGACTCAAACACGGCACGAAATTTCTGAAAGAAACTGATATCGACACGATATGAACCCCACTATCCCTAAATAATAGGAGAGGACATGATTAATGTCACACGAATTATTTTCTTGAACATTTTGAATCAAGTTCTGAACATTTAAAGATGATTCTCAAGTCGACACGGCTGACCTAATTATCAAATGCACAAACACGACCCGCAAGCAAAACTCGCCACTCCTACAGAAAATGTATGAAAATTCTCTGGTCTAATTAATCCCCCTAATCTTTACTCTAAACATTTAGACCATGTTTAGACGTCGCAATTAATTATCCAAGTATAACTTATTTGGTATAATATTCTTTTGTTTATTTACTATTGTGGAAGATTTTTTTTTTTTTTTTTTTTTTTTTTTTGCTGCTTAAGAGGTCTTTGTTTATTATTTATTATTGCCTAAAATGGGCCCAACTCCGTGCTTTGTGATAGGCCTAGAATATTAATAAGTTGAGTTGGGTGAGACCAATAAGTTAAGTGGGCTGCGGTCCGCAATAAATCAAACGGCAAAATGTTAAACAAAAGACCTAATGTTCAGCTGAGTTGAATCAGATCAAAACCCGTAAGCATTGTAGTCGAACGATGTGTGCATTCTTTCTATCCGTATATATTTTTGGGACAATTAGTTAGTGCTTACGATCCATAGTCTTCACATCCATAATTTGATTGGATAATATAATTTTATCTTGAGATGATCTATTTATTCCAAAAGAGGACTTGAAGACCAAATTTAATATCAAATCCTAGACATTTGGTCACACTACTAATCTACCAAATATATAAATTTCTCAAGTAAATTATGGAGATATACTTAATAATTATTCAAGAATCCAAGTAGACCGTAGGCCCTATTTGGAAGGTGGAGTAAGTTATTCAAAGATAACTTATTTGATATAAGAATTTTTTAGTGTAATTGTAAGGAAAGAGTTTGATCATTGCTTCTTGAAAGCTTTCGATATCTATAATTTGATATGATAGTATTTTTTATCTATGTGGTGATTTATCTTATCCAAAAAAATAACTTTAAAGCTGAATATATATAATATTTATACTAGACATTTGATCACACTCTTCATCAACCAAATGTACAAGCTTCTCAAGTAAGTCAAAGAGATGTAACGAACAAGATTCGTACATCCAAATCGGACCAAAGAGTAAATTACACTTTTGGCTTGCAAACTATGCGATGCGTGGCGGTAGGTCCTTAAACTTTTATTTATTTCAATTTCTGACTTGAATTTTCTAAATTGTTGCAAGTCAAGTCCCAACGTCCAATTTAGTCAAGCTAAATATTGACAAATTATGATGTAAAAATAATGTGAAAATATTGGATTGATGATGCGACAATAATTAAATGTTACATCATTTATAATCAATAATTTTTTAATATTTAACCAACTAAATTGGATTATAATAAATTATAACAATTCAAAAAATTCAAATAAGAAATTATAATAAATTAAAGTTAAGGGAGGTCACCCATCCTAAAACTGCTATAATCCTAACACACTTAACCTTTTAATTAGCTAGGTCAAAGGTTTAGCTTTATTATATCTTATATAAAATTATTCTAAATCTTTATCACATTTCTCTCTTTTTTAAGTCCTAACATCCTCGTCAACTCAAGAACACTCACAAGCATCAGGTGATGTGAGACTCGTCTCATTAGCCTCGTCATTCAGACTTTAGCTTACCGTGTCATTTTCAAACCCTAACTCAGCCGAGACTCATCTCATACTTTCGACTGATGAGTGGCTCTGAGACCAACTATGTCGCCTTGTGTTTCAGGAAAAGTGGTCCATTCTAAAACTACTCACCCTTTTATCTTCTTGGTCCTAATTAATCGCTGCTTAAAATGTTATAGCAGGACTAAAAACTTTAGTTCTATTATATCCTATATATGAAGCTATCTCAAATTCTGAAAATGTCACAGCTTCATAGTTTGAATACACTTTATCCAAACATTTAAGATAAAATGAAAATGACCAAAAAATATGTACCAGGCTGCATATAACTCTTTCTAGCTATCACACATTGTCCAATTAGGTAGGAGCTTGCTTTAATTTGGCATAGTTGCATTCGAAAAAAAAATTTACGAAGATTGTCATGGTAATAAGATCATTAAATCCACCATCAATTACTGCTATTGGATCAAGCATAGCACAAATTCCACACTTAAACCAATTATAGTGTTTAGACATCCTACAAAGTTTTGCACTAAAAACCCTAAGGTGACATTGACCATCCCTAGCGCAAGTGGCAAAAGGCTTAGTGCATGGTTGATACCCGATGTTCTAAGTTTGAATTCTAGTTGATTCACATTTTCAGCTAAGTTTATTTTTAAAAGCTACCTTTCTCTTAAAAAATATCCTAAGGTGCTGCTTGGATGTAGAATAAGTTATCTAACAATAACTTGGATAATTTATTCAGTAGAAAAATTTTCTGGTATAATTGTAAATAAAAATTTTTATTTTTATTTCTTAGAAGATTTTGCTATATAAATGATTTTATAAGATAGTATATTTCATCTAAGAGGTGAAATATCTTATTCTCAAAAAATAATTTGACGGCCGAATATGATACTTTATTCTAAACTTCTTATCGTTAAATAAGTTTAAAAAATATACCAAAGAAGAAGATATTTATATATATATATATATATGGAAACATAGGCTAAATTTTCTTTGATGATACTCAAAGCAAACTAAAGACCCACCTCCCTGATCATTACCCTCAACTAGGGTTTTCGAAAACATCAATCAATCAANTCTAAAACTACTCACCCTTTTATCTTCTTGGTCCTAATTAATCGCTGCTTAAAATGTTATAGCAGGACTAAAAACTTTAGTTCTATTATATCCTATATGTGAAACTATTTCAAATTCTGAAGATGTCACAGCTTCATAGTTTGAATACACTTTATCCAAACATTTAAGATAAAATGAAAATGACCAGAAAATATGTACCAAGCTGCATATAACTCTTTCTAGCTATCACACATTGTCCAATTAGGTAGGAGCTTGCTATAATTTGGCATAGTTGCATTCGAAAAAAAAATTTATGAAGATTGTCATGGTAATAAGATCATTAAATCCACCATCAATTACTGCTATTGGATCGAGCATAGCACAAATTCCGCACTTAAACCAATTATAGTGTGTAGACATCCTACAAAGTTTTGCACTAAAAACCCTAAGGCGCTACTGACCGTCCCTAGCGCAAGTGGCAAAAGGCTTAGTGCATGGTTGATACCCGATGTTCTAAGTTTGAATCCTAGTTGATTCACATTTTCATCTAAGTTTATTTTTAAAAGCTACATTTCTCTTAAAAAATATCCTAAGGTGCTGCTTGGATGTAGAATAAGTTATCTAACAATAACTTGGATAATTTATTCATTAGAAAAATTTTCTGGTATAATTGTAAATAAAAATTTTAATTTTTATTTCTTAGAAGATTTTGCTATATAAATGATTTTATAAGATAGTATATTTCACCTAGGAGGTGAAATATCTTATTCTCAAAAAATAATTTGACGGCCGAATATGATACTTTATTCTAAACTTCTTATCGTCTAAATAAGTTTCCAAAGAAGAAGATATTTATATATATATATATGGAAACATAAGCTAAATTTTCTTTGATGATACTCAAAGCAAACTAAAGACCCACCTCCCTGATCATTACCCTCAACTAGGGTTTTCGAAAACATCAATCAATCAATTAGAAAGAAACCCAACTTGCGCTTCCATTTTAATCGGTAGTGACCAACCATGAATATATAAATATAATATATATATATATATACCATAGGATTACTCCTACAACCGACCAATGTGTATGATTGTGTTGGCCCACTAATCAAGCAAAGCGTGTTGCATACTTGCATGCCCACCCCCATGTGCTCTCTCTCTCTCTCTCTCTCTCTCTCTCTCTCTAATTATTATCTGAACCTGGTGTCTGTGTACAATTCATGCACCGGACCAAATATTTGATGATCAAAATCTTATAATAAAAAATATATAATATGATAAATGTGATTAATTTTAAGTATAATAATCTCATATGTGACACAACTTAAGATTTTAGCCCGTACATAATATGGATGGCATGTCCCCCCTAATAGCTTAAAATTTTTTCTAGAGTTCAAACCTTTTAATAATCTATATCTATACCTATACATTATTTCTCATGAAGTCTTGCCACGTGGCAGTCCCTCCTTTATCCTTATCTTCTCATCTCTTCTCTAATCATAATTGTTAACCTTTGATATTCCAATCAATGAACGATTTTAAATCCATACTCTTCATCTCCCCATTAAGGAGTTACTAACGCATCATTAACTTTAATAATTACGATGATCCACACAATTAGCACCACTAAAACCCCATCATCATCATTCTTCTCTTCTCTAATCACAATTATTAACCTTTGATCTTCCAATCAATGAACAATCTTAAACCCACACTCTTCATCTCCCCACCAAGGAGTTACTAACGCATCATTAACTTTAATAATTACGATGATCCACACAATTAGCACCACTAAAACCCCATCATCATCATCTCATCATTCTTCAAAACCAAATACCACACTCCAACAATGTTCTATGTTACAAACCAACTCTTCTTTCTATTATTCTTATTATTATTCTCGAACGCGAGTACGAACCCGTCAACGCCATTCAGGTCGAGCCATAATTGTTCGGGCGCGTTGTTTGGGTTCAATGAATGCTTCGAGTTTGTGGAGGGCGGGGCGAACGGGGCCTAATCGGGGTTGTTGCTTTGGGATCGGTCACATGCTGAGCCGGAGCGTCACATGCCTCTGTGAAGCCACACGAGAAGGGGCGAGGCTAGGCGTACCCGTGAACGTCACCAAAACTCTCGCTTTGCCCTCACTTTGTGGGCTCTCCTACACGCCAATAGTCCCCTGTTACAAAAGTAAGAGATGTATTTTTTTTATGGTCCAATTTTATATATACAAATTGCTTTCATAAGAAAAAATAAGTAAAATAAGATTTATTCGTACTCTTTTTTTTTCATTTTTTTGGCGCATAAGAATGGTTCATATTTTGTAATTTTTTTAATTTTTTTCTTTTTGTTTTTAAATTGTATGTGTACTGAAATTAGAGTTTCGTGGATTGTAGTGCAGTATCGCCGGAGAAAGCGAAAATAGATTTGGAGTCAATAAGAGGAAAGAAGTGGTAGATTTGGAGAGATCTGTAGAGAATCAACGTGGCTGTGATGAAAAAGGAGCTCGACGTTGATAATGACGACAAAGGTAATGTGGAGATGGGGATTCGTCTTTCCGATGTCGGTAGTGCGATCAAGATGCGTATAGAATAATAATTCTATTGCTGCTTCTTTCATTACTATGTTTTATAATTTATTTACTAAAGTTATAAATTTTGTTACATTTGTACGTATATCTGTTTCATCTCTTTTATATATTTGTATATATGTTAATATATATTATCTTTATTTATTAATGTCTTATGTCAATTCAAAAAATTTAAAATTTTTATTTTGTGAATCTTCTGTCTTTTATAGCATCAGCCCACCGCAATGCGCGGGTAACTTCACTAGTTAACAATATATCATAATTCTATGTATGAAAATCATGCTTTTTGTAAGCCTATTTATCGCCTCGTTGGCACTAATCATTAATCCCAAAAGCTCAAATTGTTAGAAATATATAGTCAATTTACTTAAAGCGTACAGATATAGCGCCAATGGTCTCAATTGTGAGCCTCACGTCAATCCAATCCAACTTCCTACCATTTCAAATTAATATGATTCGACCTGACCTGACTTCCAGTCACGTAGCAGAATGTTATTCCTTTAAGCCAATACTATTCCAAAGGGAATAGCTTTTCAATTAGTTAACAAATGTAAAGACTATTAATTGATTTGGAAAAAAAAAATTAGTGCCCAATATTTATCATGTTTGATATGTAAGCCTTTTAAATGATTTTAGAAATATGATATGAGAGATATATATATCTATACACTGAGTGGAGGCAATAATTAATTTCTTTCTCTCTCTCTCTCACAAACAAAAGAAACTCCCACCACAAACACAACTCTATATTCTATTCATGCCACTCCAAAATATTTGCCCCCCTTTAGCAAACAAAGCGCATAGAAAAGGCTAAAGATCCTATTTCTTTTTCGAGTACTTCAACAGAGAGCCTTTAGAAAAAGAAACTTATATATCAGAGCCATGCCTCTCCCTTCCTCTTTACACATCTACACAAACACATAAAAAAGGTACTAGGAGCCCTAAACTATATAGGGATATTAAAATAAGGCCCTCATTTTTATTTTTTTTTTGGTTGAGACGATCGACTTTAACTTTTAGTTTTTTTTTATTTGAGGAAATCTAATTAGTTCAGTTGAAAACTTTATTAGATTTAATCATTGATTGTTCTAGCTTTATTCGCTTCGAAGCAATCAAAGTCATTAAATTTGACAAAATGATTTATGTGTTTAGCAGAACACTACATCTTGATTAACCAACCGACTTAATTATGCTATACTATACTGTACTTTACAAATTTTTTCACTTCGTGTACTAAACTATTTTTTCCATTACAACAATATTGGCATTTAGCAACATTTTTCTAGCAACACTTAAGCATATGCCACTATTTATTTTATTTAGTAACACACAAATAAAAGTGTTGCTAAATATATAAATTTATCAACATTATATAATAAATGTTGCTAAAGGCTATAATTACTGGCATATATTATTATATGTCACAATAAAAATTAATATTTAAAACTTGTATTCAAAAATAATTATATAAAATAACTATGGAAATTACATAAGTTATAAAAAATATTGGTAGTTAATTAAGAAAACTTATATATTTTTTAATTAACTTATAGTTTCAAATTGAATCAAAGGTTAGATAGAAATTAAAAGTTTAATTTTTAGACTTAAATTTTTAATCAAAAATTTTAATGTCAAATTTTAAATTTATTTACGAATTAAAATTATGAATTTAATAATTATTTAAGATTTGAATTCAAATTTCAATTTACAATTTAAATATAAAGTTCAAATTTAAATTTGATTTTGAAAGTAATTTTAGTAATGCATTTTAACTTGAATATGAATGTTGTTGTAATTTTTTCAAAGTCACCACTCAACTATTCTTTTTTATTAAAAAAAATTCTATACTATAGACAATAAACCTATTATTTTATATAAAAATATTTAAAGAATACTAATTAAAAGTGACAGAGCATATATTGACATGAGAAATAATAAAAATACATAAAAATAACAACAAAATAATTAAAAATAACTTGATAGAAACTATTAATGGGTTTATCATGGATATTTATTTTATATATTTTTACTATTTAACAAATGCCTCTTAATAAAATTGTTACACTTTGTCTAAAATAATAGATTTGTTAACAGTAATGTAGAGGTTGGCAAAAAAAAAAAAATTTAGTATTATCATCTATGAACAAAATCATACACAATAAAAAAATAAAAATAATTTTAAAATACAGTATAGAGAATATTATTAAATTACTGTAGTACAATGGTATCATCGAGAAAAAATAATAGCACAATTTAGGAAATAAAAATAACACTAAATTAAGTACAATTAATGTAGCAAAGTGTAATTAAGCCCGGACAAAATTACTTATTTTATTTTTTACAAAAAAAAAAAGGGCAATGGGACCATTTGTAAATATATGATACTAGAGGGGTCCTCTTACGTACATTTTTATCCAAAAAAGAAAAAGAAAGAAAGGAAAAAAACAAGAAAAAAGTTGCTTGTCTCTCTCAATATATGTTCTCTTTATACAATTGCACGCTTTTAAAGCCTGTCCCAAAACCTGCCTATAAATACGCCCCTTCCAAACCACTCTCTTGCGCACACAACCGCCACATACATAATTAAGCACATAAGATCGATAGAGGGAGATCAGAGAAATAATTAAAGAAGAAGATTATATATCTTAGAATAGTAGGAGTACTAGCTAGCTAGCTAGTTGAAGATGATGAAATTGAGATCGAAGAAGCTGTTCAAGAGGAGCTCTAGCAAGCTCAGCGGAGGAGGCGGGGCGGCCGCGGTGGGCGTCGGCGGCCGCGGGGAGATCGAGTGGGAGCTGCGGCCCGGGGGGATGCTGGTGCAGAAGAGGGAGGGCCGAGGAGTGGCTGGAGAGCTCATCACTGTGAGAGTCTCCACTACTGCAGGGTCTAGTGCTAATTGCCATGACTTAACCATTGGAGCCACTTCCACCTTTGGTACGTAACCACTATAATAATGTTACGGAATTTATCTAAACTATAATCTACTTTGAATAAGCTATCCAATCTTTTATCTGAACTATATATAGCCGTTGGCGTCAGTCAACGATACTGTAACTTCAAATTTTAATCTAATCAATTATTTTATTTTAATAAATTTATAGTTGCGAAAATTACATAAAGTTTATATATTAACTAAAGTTGTAAAGATAAATAATATATTCAAATTTTAAAGTGAAAATACTGTTTACTGACTCAAATCAAATAAATTAAAAAATTAGATAGTAAAATCAAAGTTTTAAAAGATTGGATAATCAAATTAAAATAGTTTATATTAATTGCAGGTGAGTTCGGCACGTTATCTGTAACTATCGTCATTAACTTGTCCGCCTTTTGCTTTAATTAGCTCGTAATGTAGGGCGGTGCAACACAATAATGCCTGAGTGTTGTTTGAAAAGTATCATTTCGTGCAGTAGCTTCTACCAGCAACAAGAGAACGAAATACTTAAAATTTATGTAGTCTTATATATATATAGTGTGGACCAGTGCAACATAGTAGTACCCGAGTGTTGTTTGAAAAGTACTATTTCGTACAATAACTACTACCCGCAGCAACGGAATGGGAAACTTATAATTCGCTTGATCTCACTTACTTTCTAAAACTGAACGGACTCGAAATTACTTTTGAAAACTGCCTTCCTTGAGCAGGTTAATCCGAACAACTACTTGGTTTTAACTTTGCACATGTAGACACAAACTGCGAGATGATGAGCGAAATAAAATAAGAAATAAAACAAATAAAATATATACAACTTTTCATCTTCTATATATATATATAGAGAGAGAGAGAGAGATAGAGAGTTGGCTGGAATACTATCGGTAGCAAACCGGCTCCATTGCTACCCATTTGTTTTCGATGATGGAACCTCCAAATCGATGATCGACACCGTTGAATATGATCTATACCGCTTAAAGTATCTAAAAATCAAATTTCATGCTTTTTCGATATTATTCTCTTGTCCATCAGGTGGGCGGAAAAATGAACGGCTGAAAATGAATATCCTCTAAAAAGTGATGATAAAAATTTTATAATCAAAATCGAGAGTATAGATCTTATTTTAAATAGTTTAAAGAATTTTCTAACCAAAATTCAATTAATTTGGATAGCTTTACACCGTTAAACGTGAAAACACTTCATATCTATCATTAAAATTATAAATTTTGAAATCATTTGATCATTAGGTCAATGATATTGAAAAGATTTGAAATTTGGTTTCTAAATACTTCAAGTGGTATAAATCATGTTCAACGGTGCCGATCGTTGATTCGGAGGCTCCATCATCGAAAACAAATGGGTGGCAACGGAGCTCATTTGCTACCGATAACATTCCAGCTCAACTCTATATATATATATATACATATATATAGATACATACATATATATATATATACATATATATATATACATACATATATATATATATACATATATATATGTATAAAATTGAGCTCCTATGTTTTTAAAAGTACAAGTTATTGGTGCTTGTAGATTTTTAGCCATTGGATTAAGAGATNATCTTTTATCTGAACTATATATAGCCGTTGGCGTCAGTCAACGGTACTGTAATTTCAAATTTTAATCTAATCAATTACTTATTTTAATAAATTTATAGTTGCGAAAATTACATAAAGTATATATATTAACTAAAGTTGTAAAGATAAACAATGTATTCAAATTTTAAAGTGAAAATACTGTTTACTGACTCAAATCAAATAAATTAAAAAATTAGATAGTAAAATTAAAGTTTTGAAAGATTGGATAATCAAATTAAAATAGTTTATATTAATTGCAGGTGAGTTCGGCACGTTATTTGTAACTATCGTCATTAACTTGTCCGCCTTTTGCTTTAATTAGCTCGTAATGTAGGGCGGTGCAACACAATAATGCCTGAGTGTTGTTGTTTGAAAAGTATCATTTCGTGCAGTAGCTTCTACCAGCAACAAGAGAACGATCGAAATACTTAAAATTTATGTAATCTTATATATATATATATAGTGTGGACCAGTGCAACATAGTAGTGGTCGAGTGTTGTTTGAAAAGTACTATTTCGTACAATAACTACTACCCGCAGCAACGGAACGGGAAACTTATAATTCGCATGATCTCACTTACTTTCTAAGACTGAACGGACTCGAAATTACTTTTGAAAACTGCCTTCTTTGAACAGGTTAATCCGAACAACTACTCGGTTTTAACTTTGCACATGTAGACACAAACTGCAAGATGATGAACGAAATAAAATAAGAAATAAAACAAATAAAATATATACAGCTTTTCATCTTCTATATATATATATATAGAGAGAGAGAGAGAGAGAGAGAGAGAGAGAAAGAGAGAGAGAGAGAGTTGGCTGGAATACTATCGGCAGCAAACCGGCTCCGTTGCCATCCATTTGCTTTTAATGATGGAGCCTCCAAATCGATGATCTACACCGTTGAACATGATCTATACCGCTTAAAATATCTAGAAATCAAATTTCATGCTTTTTCAATATTATTCTCTTGTCCATCAGGTGGGCGGAAAAATGAACGACTGAAAATGAATATTCTCTAAAAAGTGATGATAGAAATTTTATAATCAAGATCGAGAGTATAGATCTTATTTTAAATATTTTAAAGAATTTTCTAACCAAAATTCAATTGATTTGGATAGCTTTACACCGTTAAACGTGAAAACACTTTATATCTATCATTAAAATTATAAATTTTGAAATCATTTGATCATTAGGTCAATGATATTGAAAAGATTTGAAATTTGATTTATAAATACTTCAAGTGGTATAAATCATGTTCAACGGTGCCGATCGTCGATTCGGAGGCTCCATCATCGAAAACAAATGGGTGGCAACGGAGCCCGTTTGCTACCGATAACATTCCAGCTCAACTCTATATATATATATATACATCTAAGTGGTATAGATCATTTTCAACGGTACCGATCGTCGATTTGAAAGCTCCATCATCGAAAANTATACTTTTATCAGTATAAAACCCATTATACTTATAAATTTTTAACCGTTGATTGATGGAATGTGTGGTTAGGATGATGGTGGCCCACACTTAAAATGATAGTGGTCCCCTAGGGTTGAGTGGGTAGTTGGTTGAATAGTATGATCTAACAGGTGAAAATGATCAATGAAATAAATCTAAGAGCCGAAAACTTATGAGGATATGGGAGCCAATACTTATAAAAGTATAGTAGCCGGACTCATATATATATATATATATATATATATATATAGTTGGTGGAGTGATAGACGTCCTTCATGTGGGACAAAAAATTCAATTGTTGTTAAATATTGAACGAGAATATCGGATGCCCTTCTGCATATATATATATTTTAAGTTGCCTTGCAGTCCTCAGTCTTCAATCCAATTATTATGGAAAAAAGGCAGAATTCACGGGGAGTAGGGATTACGCATGCAAACTCATCTGAATGAATGGCATCCAACCCTTTCCTCCTGTTGGAAGTTAGCTTCCTCACTAAATTTTTGTCGTCTTAATTTTGTGGACAGTCTAGTCTGCAATATTTCAATTTATCACTACAGTTGTGGTGGCCGGACTCAACTATATATATACCACTCCCGGCCGGCATCCCTCCCTCCCACCGCACGAAGAATAAAGTAAAAAACTTAACTTCAATTAAGCGCATGCATGTCCATATATAAATCAACAGCCATGCATAATATATAATGCATTTATTTATTTTTTGGCTATATATCTATCTATCTATCTATCTATCTATCTATCTATCTACTTACCCTAGCTCTTTAAATTTTATAATCTTACCATTTTATTTTGTTTTTTTTTTTTTATGTACAGTTTTTGGGTCGGTAGCTTCTAATAAGTGTCTAATAATTAATCGTCGTCTCTATATATACACGCTAGCTGAATATACATATGAAAATTAATTAATTTGCAGGTGAGATGAAGGAGGCGCTGTCAATGCTGACAGGGCTGGAGCCGAGGGAGCAGAGGCTTGTGTTCAAGGGAAAAGAGAGGGAGGATGGAGATCACCTCCACATGGTGGGAGTGAGGGACGGGGACAAAGTGCTCCTCCTGCAGGACCCAGCAATCAAGGAGAAGAAGCTGCTGCTCCTGCAGCAAGCAATGGCCGGACTGGGAAGCACTAATTGCCACACCATTATTCAGGTCTAATTAAATTAAGGTGGCTCTGCTCCTGCTCCCCAGCATCTGGTTTTACTAACTACTACTACATGGGAGGGGGCTGTTTAAAAGAAAAGAAGATAGAGAAGGTCATCCATGTTATGTAACTTAATGAGCAGTGTGATGTGATGCTATATATATAAAAGTTGCATGTAATTTAGCTGATGCAGTGTGAGGTGTTTGTGCAGTTTTGAGTTGCATTCCATATGTAATTTTGTTATTATGGAATGGAATGGAAACTGGGAATCCCCTATTACTGTATTTTCGGCCTCATATTTGTGCTGTCTTTTTTTTTTCTTTTTTTCTTTTTTTTTTTTGATGATGGAAGTATAATAGTTGAGAGAAATTTTTTTTTTTTTCCAAAATTAATGGTTACTATTGAAGTGTTGCTTTCTGTTACGGGCTCTAGCTTTTTTTTAACTTTTTTAGCCTTCTTACTTAAAAGCTAACTTCTCAGGAATAAAGCTGCACAAACACCCAAAAACCAACCACCACAGGGAACAAAGACAGCTCTTTCTTTTCAGAAGTGGCGCAACTGAAAACGCACTGTGAAGGTCGATAGATCATTTGTGGCGACTTCAACAGTATTAGAAAGCAAGAGGAGTGGAAAGGGAAGACTTGGAGTGCTAGAAATATGACGCTTTTTAACAATCTTATAAGTGAACTAGAACTTATAGACCCACCGTTGACGAATCAATCCTTCACGTGGTCCAATANCATATATATATATATATATATATATATATATAGTTGGTGGAGTGATAGACGTCCTTCATGTGGGACAAAAAATTCAATTGTTGTTAAATATTGAACGAGAATATATCGGATGCCCTTCTGCATATATATATTTTAACTTGCCTTGCAGTCCTCAGTCTTCAATCCAATTATTATGGAAAAAAGGCAGAATTCACGGGGAGTAGGGATTACGCATGCAAACTCATCTGAATGAATGGCATCCAACCCTTTCCTCCTGTTGAAAGTTAGCTTCCTCACTAAATTTTTGTCGTCTTAATTTTGTGGACAGTCTAGTCTGCAATATTTCAATTTATCACTACAGTTGTGGTGGCCGGACTCAACTATATATATACCACTCCCGGCCGGCATCCCTCCCTCCCACCGCACGAAGAATAAAGTAAAAACTTAACTTCAATTAAGCGCATGCATGTCCATAAATCAACAGCCATGCATAATATCTAATGCATTTATTTATTTTTTGGCTATATATCTATCTATCTATCTATCTATCTACTTACCCTAGCTCTTTAAATTTTATAATCTTACCATTTTATTTTGTTTTGTTTTGTTTTTTGTGTACAGTTTGTTTTTGGGTCGGTCGGTAGCTTCTAATAAGTGTCTAATAATTAATCGTCGTCTCTATATATACACGCTAGCTGAATATACATATGAAAATTAATTAATTTGCAGGTGAGATGAAGGAGGCGCTGTCAATGCTGACAGGGCTGGAGCCGAGGGAGCAGAGGCTTGTGTTCAAGGGAAAAGAGAGGGAGGATGGAGATCACCTCCACATGGTGGGAGTGAGGGACGGGGACAAAGTGCTCCTCCTGCAGGACCCAGCAATCAAGGAGAAGAAGCTGCTGCTCCTGCAGCAAGCAATGGCCGGACTGGGAAGCACTAATTGCCACACCATTATTCAGGTCTAATTAAATTAAGGTGGCTCTGCTCCTGCTGCTGCTGCTTCTGCCTTCTGGTTTTACTAACTACTACTACTACACGGGAGGGGGGTGTTTAAAAGAAAAGAAGATAGAGAAGGTCATCCATGTTATGTAACTTAATGAGCAGTGTGATGTGATGCTATATATATAAAAGTTGCATGTAATTTAGCTGATGCAGTGTGAGGTGTTTGTGCAGTTTTGAGTTGCATTCCATATGTAATTTTGTTATTATGGAATGGAATGGAAACTGGGAATCCCCTATTACTGTATTTTCGGCCTCATATTTGTGCTGTCTTTTTTTTTTCTTTTTTTCTTTTTTTTTTTTGATGATGGAAGTATAATAGTTGAGAGCAAATTTTTTTTTTTTCCAAAATTAATGGTTACTATTGAAGTGTTGCTTTCTGTTACGGGCTCTAGCTTTTTTTTAACTTTTTTAGCCTTCTTACTTAAAAGCTAACTTCTCAGGAATAAAGCTGCACAAACACCCAAAAACCAACCACCACAGGGAACAAAGACGGCTCTTTCTTTCCAGAAGTGGCGCAACTGAAAACGCACTTCAATGGATTATTTGTGGCGACTTCAACAATATTAGAAAGCAAGAGGAGCGGAAAGGGAAGACTTGGAGTGCTAAAAATATGACGCTTTTTAACAATCTTATAAGTGAACTAGAACTTATAGACCCACCATTGACGAATCAATCCTTCACGTGGTCCAATATGCAAAAAAATCCGACTCTTGCAAGGCTCGACCGATTCCTAATTTCAACAGGGTGGGATCAGGACTTCCCATTGTCCAAGGTTGTTGCGCTACCCCGTGTCACGTCGGACCACTGTCCTATATTGTTAATGGTTGAACGAGGCAACAAAGGAAGACAGAAAATCTTTCGATTTGAGGAGGCGTAGCTCAATCATGATGGTTTCCTAACCAAAGTACTTGGTTGGTGGGCGGAGGGAACGATAAAAAGTTCTGCTGTGCTTACGTTTACAGCGAAACTGAGACACTGTCGACAAAGGATTAAAGAATGGTGCAACAATGAGTTCTACAGCATTCGGGAACACAAGAATTATTTAATGGCAGAAATTCACCAGATTGATATAGCGGAGGAATTTGGGACGCTGTCTGAGGAGTGGGTCGTGAGAAGGGAGGAGATAAAAGGAGAATTGCGGCGTGTCTTAAACGATGAAGCCGCCTTGTGGAGAGCTAGGGCTAATCATCACTGGCTGCGTGAGGGGGATAACAACACGAAATACTTCCATAGTACTGCTAATGGGAGAAGACGGGCTAATGGAATTGGTGTCGTTACCGACAATAGGCGTTTTTATCAATCAGAGGATGATAAGAAGAATTATTTTTTTCGCTACTTTAAAGATCTTTTTACGCCTGAAACCTCAGCACCACACTCCTTCGACGATTGGAGTGGTCTCTTTACCTCTAGACGGGTTTCGGCCCCCACGGCGAGGCGTTTAACAGAGAAGTTCAGTATCGAAGAAATAAAAGAAGCGGTATTTCAACTGGGTAGCGACAAAGCACTGGGACCTGATGGTTTCCCTTTAAGATTTTACCAAACCTTCTTGGACATTATAAAGGGAGACCTTCTCAAAGTGTTCCACGAGTTGTATGAGGGCAGGATTTCTACTACTCCTTTAGATTACTCTTATATCTGCTTAATCCCCAAGAAAGAAGGGACGGAAAGAGCAAATGAGTTTCGACCTATCAGTCTCATTAACGGTATCCAAAAGATCATCTCGAAGGTCCTAACAAATCGGCTCGCAGCTGTTATGAACGAGCTAATCTCTCCCTCCCAATCCGCTTTCTTGAAAGGGAGAAATATTACCGACGCATATGTCACCATCTCCGAACTAATTAGATGGGGTAGTAAGGAGGCTACTAAGGGGGTCGACATAAAAGCAGACTTCGGAAAGGCTTACGATAGGATTTATTGGCCCTTCCTTTTTAGTATTCTCCGATGGTGGGGGTTTGAGGAGCAATGGTGTGGATGAATCGAACAATGTGTTTGCAACGCTAAAGTAGCTATTTTGTTCAACGGTGAGCGACTAACTGGATCAAAACTAAGAGAGGTGTACAACAAGGGGATCCACTTTCACCATTCCTATTCCTGTTGGTGGCGGAGTGTCTCGCTAGATTAACCAACAAGGCTGCCGCAAACAACCTCTTCTAGGGTATCGGTCCTTCACACAAGAGTATAACGGCACTTACACAGTTTGCGGATGATACTTTCTTTTTCTCCGTGGCTAGGAAACGATATATAAGAAATATGCGACTGATGTGGAACCTATTTGAGTGGGCGTCTGGATTGAAAATCAATAGAGAAAAATCCGAGCTCTATTACCTGGGACAGACTGAGGGAAAAGCGGCGAGACTTGCGCAGTTGCTTGACTGCAAAGTTGGTACCCTCGCCACCACGTGGCTGGGGTTTTCCCTCTCACCTAAACCCCCTACAAAGGAGGTGTGGAGAGGGGTTATCCAGAAATTGCAACACAGAATCGACGGATGGCAGGCCAAACTTCTCTCGAGAGGGGGTAGACTCATCCTTGTTAATGCGGTGCTTACCAACCTACCACTCTACTTTCTGTCCGTGTTTAAGGCACCTAGTTAGGTGATCAAGCGTATCGAAGCACTACGCAGAGACTTCTTCTGGATTGGCCAAAGAAACTACCCTAGCATGGGGTGCCTGGTCGCATGGAAGAACATTTGTTTGAGCAAAAAGGCAGGTGGATTAGGGATTCTTGATGTGGCAGTCATGAATAAGGCGCTCCTAGTCAAATGGTGGTGGCGATTCCATACTGCACCACATCTGCCGTGGATTAAAATTATCCGGGCCTTATATTATCGCAGAAGAATGCCGCTGTGAGAGGGGAGAGGTTTCAGGCCTCCCTCACATTGGTAGAAAGAGGTTTTAACCACTAAAGATATTTTCAAATGGGGGATCAACTATAATCTAGGCAATGGGAGTTCGGTTGATTTTTGGTTCGACAGATGGTGTGGGGATACCACACTTCAAGCGTCCTTCCCGGAGGTGTACACGCAGTTGGATTGCAAACCAATTTTGGTTAGGGATTGCTTTGGAAGCGGCGACTGGAATTGGAATAGGATCCTGGGCGTTGAATCCTCTGCTCCGCCGAGCCTGTGCCCCACCCTCTCAGAGCTCAAAGAGAGAGTTACTAGCTTTAATATTGGGCATAGGGAGGACAGGATAGGTTGGAGATGGGGCAGCAATGGTATTTTCTCAATCCAATCGACCTATCGAATGCTGAATGACGGGGGCACGAGAGACGGACGCGGTAACCTGATTTGGAGACTTCCAATTCCACTTAAGATTAAAGTGTTCTGTTGGCTAGTCCTTAGAAAAAGAACACCTACGGCCGACAACCTCAGTAAGAAAGAATGGCCTGGAAGCACGACTTGTGTGTTGTGTGGGGTTTTTGACGAGTCGGTGGACCACCTGTTCACCCAATGCATCTTTACCAAGTTTACCATGGTGACGGGACTCGAGGACGTTCAACTGGAAAACCTGGGTGACGATGTACATGTTGTCTGGGATAGGTGGAAGGGACGGTATGGTGTACAAAGTAGGAGGAATGGGCTAGCTAAATTGGTTGCACGCTGGTGGACTATTTGGAAGGCCAGAAACAACCTGATCTTCCATAACGTACAGCTAGGCCCGGCTTTAGCGGTGAGTAGTCTCAAGCAGCTGTTGTTTTTTGGAAAGACCTTATGACTGCGACATTTTTTTTTTTTTCCTTCCCTTGAGATCCTGGGTGCCTCACCCCTGTAGCTTAATTCATATTTTCAATGAATGAAGTAGGTAGCGCGCTACCTATTCTCAAAAAAAGCTCATATAGTTGGTTTATCATGCGAATCAAGTGAAAGGAAGAGTGGCAGGCAGCCCTGCAATGCTGTTGGTATAATGCTTGTAATCTTGCCTGCATCCCAAGAACATTTATTAATAGGGGCCATTTATTACATACAAATACAACCACAATATAGTAATAACTATATATAGATCCAAATACGGTCTTTGGCGTGGTACATTTGAGTCCAACTACTGTAGCTGAACTGTATAAAAACACTCAACTACTACAAAAACCCAAAATAACCAATTCTAGCTATAAGAGCCGAAGAGAGTAAATCAAGGATTTAAGTGCCGTGACCCAGAGTTGTATCAGAAACTTCCCGGCACGGTGCATGCCTGATCGTACCGATGTGTGCTGGTCACAAAATATACATATGTGTGACATGTAATAACATAAAATATTTATTTTTTTTAGCAAAAAAATATTTTAACTATTTATTATGAATATCTTTATCAAAGGATGGAGGGTTTTAAACTGTACAATCAGCACTCTATCATGCCGATATCCTGTTGGCACAATAAATACGGCTAGTACCGATGGACACTTAAATCCTTCGAGTAAATTCTAAATAAGCTACAAATTTACTTATATGATCAACTTTTAAACAAAAATTAGTTTTCTCTTATATTAGGGATAATCTCACCACTCTTAGATATAGTTCCCAATTATATGTAATCAACCAAATTATTTATAATTACAGTGATTTCTTTTGTATTAAGATAAACAAAATTTCTATAGTTTTTTAACTATTGTATTGTGTTTTCAATTGCATGTATCTACAGCTACACCGCATGGCCCCCTCATTGAATCTATTTAATAATTTCAAAATTATGTTCTTAATAATTATTATTCAAACAATAATGTAAGCCGATCCCACTTTACCAGAGTAGATCGTATTCATTGAATCTAGTTAAATTTATGATCGATCAAATCTGATTTGGTGAAGAGATTAATATCTTATCAGTGTCACTCGTCTTAATAGAGCTCATTTTGATATTAATAGGTAAGTTCATTGAATTTGGTCATTATTTGCTAGCTGCTCAAATTTAAGCCAAATTCAATCTGTGAAAAGCAACTAAATTCTATTAATCTATCTATGAATGATTAGTACATTAATGCTGCCAATTAATTTCTTTAATAATTAGTGTCTGATATCTAATGGAGTTATTAATTTAACAAAATTTCCAGCTTAAATAAAAAATTAATTCAAACGTAAAATTATAGAAAGTTGATGGGTGCCAAGAAAAACAATTAATGTCGAGAAAAATGTTGAAGGCTCTATTTCCAAATAACCTCTAGTTGAGAAAAAATTCTAAAATGCACAAGTTATATTGGTGACGTGCATCCCCATCAATCAAATAAATTTTTTAAAATTTATCTGTCCCATCATAATTATAAAAAAAATTTATTATATTTTTTTTAAAAAAAAATATGATTAGCTTGTTATTGACGATGTGATGCAAGTGTAACATAGTAGACTTCCTCCTAGTTGAGAGGATTTCCATACATGATTACGAAAATAAAATGAGCAATGCTATCGAAACACCTTTTTCATTCAAAGACTATCACTTTTTTACTTATTACATTAACCTTTTTTTAACTAAAAATTATTTGAGTTTTTGTGAATTCTAAGATAGAAAGGAACCTTTTTATAAAATAACCCTTTAAAATGTCATAATTTGCGAAATAATTCTGCCAAATTTATATTTGGCAAACTAACCCTCTTTTCACCACGTAGGTGCCACGTGGGTTTATTGGTGCCACGTGGGTTTATTTTTCGAAAAGCGGTGAATCGTTTGTCGTATTCTCTCATATCTTTTAAAGGCGGTGAATCGTTCCCCGCATTTTTCAAGTTCTTTTATAGGCGGTGAATCGTTCATCACTTTTCCTATTTCTTTTACAGACGGTTAATCGTGGATATATAGGAAATAGAAAAAGCGAGATTGTTAGGATTATATGCGGATCATTAGAAATTTTATTTGATTGTTAGGATTATATGGATAAATTATTAGGATTTTCAGGTTGTTAATATTATATGAAATTGTATAGAACTATTAGTATTTTTAGAATGTTAAGATTATATGAAATTATATGGATAGACTATTAGGATTTTCAGTCTGTTAAGATTATATGAAATTGTATGGATAAATTATTAGGATTTTCAGATTGTTAAGATTATATGTGATTTGTTAAATTTTCTATGTGGTTATTAGGATTATATGTGAGATATAGAAAAAAAATAAATAAGTGAAAGGCGGTGAATGATTCAAGGCCTTTGTGGGGTGGTAAACGATTCACCACCTTCATAAGAAATATCCGCCCCACGCCTACGTGGCGAAAGGAGGGCTAGTTTTATAAATATAATTTAGAGAGGGTTATTTCACAAATTTTAAAATTTTAAAAAGTTATTTTATAAAAAAGTTCGATAGAAAGTGTAAGATTTGTACTTCCTCTTGGGGTATACGAATAGAACATTCCAAATAAATAGAGAGATCTACTTTATGGGTTATAGTCAGGGGAATCTACGTACATTTATACCTAAATATAATCAAAGATTTTGGTAAAATCGTTTTAAGAGGCTTGCAATATAATCCATACAAATACATAATTTGATGGTTGTGACAATAGATGACACGCCCCGTCCCGAAACCACTACCAATTTGGCACGGCTTGGCCTGCATGGCTTGGCCTCGTTTGTTTTTTTGCCTCTTCTGCCTAGCTCCTTCCTTGGCTCCTTCCCAAAAACCTTGGCTCCTTCCTTCCCAAAAATCTTGGCTCCTTCCCAAGATTGGACCAGGTTGGTCTTATTCCCGAGGATTTACCCCCCCCCCCCCTCTCTCTCTCTCTCTCTCTCTCACTCTCTCTCTCATCCACTCAATTCTCTCATCCAGCTGGCTACCTGTTTCTCTCTCTTTCCTCCTCTCTATCTTAGCCCCCCTCTCTCTCTCTCGTCGTCGCCCGAGGTTGGCAAGGGAGAGCACAGCGGCAGCAGCAACGGCCACGGAGGCCGCGGCGAGGGCCGTGGGGGCGTCGAGGGGGGAGATGTCTGCCGCCGAGGGAAGGGCCGGCGTGCGGGTGGAGAGTGAGCGGCAGCAAGCGGGGAGATGACTCCCTATTTCTCTCCCTTTCCTCCTCTCCCATACTCTCTCTCTCTCTCTTCCCTTCTCCTCTCTATCTTAACTCCCTTATCTCTCTCGCCGCCGCCCGGGGTCGGTAAGGGAGAGCACAGCGGCAGCAGCAGCGGCCACGGAGGCCGCGGCGAGGGCTGCGGGGGCGTCGATGGCGGAGATGTCCACCGCCGAGGGGAGGACCGGCGCGCGGGTGGAGAGCGAGCGGCGGCAAGCAGGGAGATGGCTCCCTATTTCTCTCTCTTTCCTCCTCTCCCATACTCTCTCTCTCTCTTCCCTTCTCCTCTCTATCTTAACTCCCCTCTCTCTCTTGCCGCCGCCCGGGGTCGACAAGGGAGAGCGCAGCGGCGGCAGTAACGGCCACGGAGGCCGCAGCAAGGGCCGCGGGGGCGTTGAGGGCGGAGATGTCCGCCGCCGAGAGGAGGGCCGGCGTGCGGGTGGAGAGCGAGCAGCGGCAGGCGGGTTTTTTTTTGTGTGTGCTTTTTTGCTTTTTTTAGCTTTATTTGATCCTTTGGAACACTAAAGGAGAGTCCTTTCGGTAGTTTTTGGGCTTTTTGATCGATTATATGGAGCTAGCTTCTTTTTTTTTTTTCCTTCCTGTTTTTTTTTTAAAATTTATGGTTAAAATTGGTAACCTAGAGTTTGATTTTTTTTTTTTTAATTGGTTTGATCTTCACTCTTCAGATTGATGTGTTTTTAATCCCAATCATGAGCACCCAGTTTTGCAAAATGGTGTTGATCATAGTTATGAGATAGCAAATTATACGTACGCTGGGTTTCATTACCATCTCCTTTTCATTTTTTTTCCCCCCTTTTTTAGTCCAAATATGTGATTACCATTTATACCTAATCTCCTTAAATTGATCCATTGTAGTATTGTAAGAATAATCCTCATTGAGCTTCAGAGGCATGTATCAATATGCATTGTTAATAACAGGACATTTATTTTTATTTTTATTATATTTTTAAATTTATATTTTAAATTTTAAATTTTAAATAATTATATTTTATTTAATTAAAATTTTATTTATCCGCAACGAAGCGCGGGTTTTATACTAGTATGTATAAGATGGAAGAATTTCAAGTGATTTTGTAAAAAGTGTTGCTACTCCTACAACCACTTTGGGGCGGTATAGTTTGGCCCTCCCATCAATTTTTTTTTTAATTTGTGACATCTCAATAGTCCCACATTGAATAATGTAGAAGAGTGTGATGGATTTATAAGTGACGGACAAACTAGAATAAGAACGTCAGGACAAAAACGGATGGAGTCCCTGACACTGGAATAGGGGATTGTCTTTGGTATATAAGATATCATGGACATTAATAATAATAATAACTAGGTTTAAGTATTTTTGGCTAGTGATTTGGGATCAAGTATTTGGACTAGTAGTTTAGGCTCAACGAGTTATTATTACTATTGTTGCTAGTGGGTCAGTTCGTTATATAACTATAACTAAAAAAAATAAAAAGGTTGGGTGAACTATTCTGGTCCATTGCAAGGGTGTTGTAAAATTTACGACCACCATTTCTAGGGATGGCAAACGAGCGAGCCGGCTCGCGTTCGACTCGTGTTCGGCTTGATATTTGGCGCGCTCGAGCTCGACTCGAAATTAAATAAGCCGAGCTTGAACAAAATAAAAGGCTCGAAATTTATTTCAAGCCGAGCTTGAGCATTNAACCCTAAGTATTCAAAGCTAGGGTTTGTAGCTTACCTCTTAAGCTACACCAATGGAGAGGAGAGAAAGAGAGGAAGATGCTCCAAGCCTTCTTCTTCTTCTTCTCCTCCTTCTTCTTCTTCTCTTTCTCCTTCTTCTTCTTTGTTATCTCTAGAGAGAGAGGGAGCAAGAGAGAAATGAGAGTGACGGAGAGAAATGAGAGGCTGAGAGAGAGGGAGTGGGCTAATATGCCCCTCTATTGTAACAAAATCCACTTTAGTTCCTCTACTTTTCACCTCTTACGCAGCTGTCACTAGGCAGTTTTCGCCCAGAGGGACCGGTCTCCCCGACAAGGGACCGGTCCCCGAGAGCTCTCCCTGCAGTCTGGGGACTTTTCGCGCTCGGGATCCGGTCCTCACCTTAGGGACCGGTCCCTGGGAGACCGGTCTCTCCTAAGAGACTGGTTCCCGAACGGGGAACCTTCAGAACTTAGCCAATTTTGGCTTTCTCCCGCGGGTGTCGCGCACGGGGACCGGTCCCCTCAGCCAGGGACCGGTCGCATCGACCTCCCCCACGACCATCAGCTACGGGGGACCGGTCCTTCCCTCCAGGGACCGGTCCCCGAGAGCAAAAATCTGCTGAATCCAGATTTCGTCCGTTTGCTCTCGCGGACTCAACTCCAAAGCACTTTTTGTGTCTTAGACATTCTTGACTCCCACAAAGGGTATTCTCTCGACGATCAGTCAATCCTGGATGAAGTACAATCCTCGAATTTCGAGAATTCACTTCCTTACATCCTCCCCTCCTTAAAAAGAGTTTCGTCCTCGAAACTAACTCATTTCTTCACTTTAATTTAAATTCATACCTTATTCCTCAAATAGATGAGGATGGTGCTTTCTCATCAGATCCTCGAGTTCCCAGGTGGCTTCGCGATCCTCGTGATTGCTCCACCTGACCTTCACATAAGGAATTTCTCGATTTCTCAATTTTCGCACCTCTCGGGCGATAATCCCTACCGGAAACTCTTCGTAGCTCAAGTCTCCTTGAAGTTCCGGCGGTTCATACAGCATTGCGTGCTCGGGGTCGTGAATGTACTTGCGGAGATTGGAGACATGGAACACATTGTGCACATCCGCGAGTTTCGGCGGCAGAGCAAGTCGATACGCCACTGTGCCGACTCGCTCCAATATCTCATATGGCCCAATGTACCGGGGACTCAGCTTTCCCCGTACTCCAAACCGCTTCACACCCCGCATTGGTGAAACCTTCAGGAATACGCGGTCACCTACCGCGAACTCTATATCTCGACGGCGCCTATCTGCGTAACTTTGCTGTCTCGACTGCGCCGTGAGCAACCTCTTGCGAGCAAGGCGGACTTTCTCTTCCGCTTCTCGCAACACATCTGGGCCGAACTCAGCACGCTCGCCTACATCGCTCCAGTGTATAGGAGATCGACACGTCCGCCCATAGAGAGCCTCGAACGGTGCCATCTCCACACTAGCATGGTAACTGTTGTTGTAGGCGAACTCGGCCATGGGTAGGTGGTCACACCAACTTCCCTTATAGTCGATGACACACGCTCGCAACATATCCTCCAGAGTTTGAATGGTTCTCTCCGTTTGCCCATCGGTCTGAGGATGAAATGCGGTGCTAAAGTCGAGCCGTGTGCCAAGGGCTCCCTGCAGGCTCTTCCAAAAGTGTGAAGTGAACCGGGGGTCACGATCCGACACGATCGATTTCGGCACCCCATGCAGTCTCACTATCTCGTCAAGGTATACCTGCGCTAACTTGTCACCCGACCACGTGGTGTGGATCGGCAAGAAGTGAGCCGACTTCGTCAATCGGTCCACAATTACCCAAATTGCATCGTGGCCGCCCGTTGAGCGAGGCAAGCCGACCACGAAGTCCATCGATATATCCTCCCATTTCCAAACGGGGATTGGTAGGCTTTGAAGCTTTCCCGCTGGAAATCGACGCTCTGCTTTCACTTGTTGGCACGTTAAGCACTTCGCCACAAAGCGCCCAATATCACCCTTCATTCCCGGCCACCAATAATGCATTTTCAATCCTCGATACATTTTGGTGCCGCCCGGGTGATCAGCATACGGAGATCTGTGTGCTTCTTGTAGAATCAATTCGCGAAGCTCTCCATCTTTCGGCACACACCATCGGTTTCTAAACCGAAGCGCACCATCGGCGTTTATACTGAAATCGCCGCCACGCCCTTCCTCGATGTTTCGCCGCACCTTTTGGAGCTCTGGGTCTGCGGGTTGCAGATCTTTAATCCTCTCCAACAAGGTCGGTTGGACAACGAGTGCCATCAGCTGAGTCGGGACCTCGGGAGCGACCACTTCAAGGTCCAATCGCTCCATATCCAGCCACAGAGGTGTTTGCTGGGTAACATCAAATGCGAGGTTCTTCGCCGACTTCCTACTTAGTGCGTCCGCGACCACATTTGCCTTCCCGGGGTGGTAGAGGATATCGACATCATAATCCTTTAACAGCTCCAACCACCGCCGCTGACGCATATTGAGCTCCTTCTGAGTAAACAAGTACTTTAAGCTCTTATGGTCGGTATAAATCTCACAGTGGGCACCATATAAATAGTGCCTTCACAGCTTTAAGGCGAAAATCACTGCCGCTAGCTCCAAATCATGGATAGGATAGTTCTTTTCATAGCTCTTCAGCTGACGGGATGCATAAGCGATCACTTTCCCGTTTCGCATCAATACACACCCCAATCCAAGATAGGAGGCATCACTGTAGACTACGAAGTCTTCGCCTTGCACCGGTAGAGCGAGCACCGGAGTAGAAGTTAATCGTTGCTTCAACTCTTTGAAGCTTCGGTCACACTCCTCGCTCCAAACAAACTTGGTGCTTTTCTGGGTCAGGCGGGTAAGTGGAATTACTATATTGGAAAAGCCTTCCACAAACCGCCTATAATAGCCCGCTAAGCCCACGAAGCTTCGAACCTCCGTGACATTCGTCGGGCGCGGCCAATCCTTGATTGCCTCAACTTTCCTCGGGTCTACAGAAACTCCACCCGCGGAAATTACATGCCCTAGAAATGCGACTTCTCGGAGCCAGAAGTCACACTTCTTCAACTTAGCATATAGCTTCTCCTCCCGAAGGACTTGAAGCACTATTCTCAAATGCTCGGCATGTTCCTCGTCACTACGAGAATAGACCAATATGTCGTCTATAAATACCACGACGAATCGATCCAAATACTTCTTGAAGACACGGTTCATCAAGTCCATAAATGCCGCTGGGGCATTTGTGAGCCCAAATGGCATGACCGTGAATTCGTAATGTCCATACCGCGTACGAAATGCGGTCTTCTGCACGTCCTCCGGCTTGATCTTCAATTGGTGGTAGCCGGATTGCAAGTCTATCTTCGAGTACACGCACGACCCTTGCAACTGATCGAACAAGTCATCGATTCGGGGTAGTGGGTACTTATTCTTGATCGTGACTCTGTTCAATTCTCGGTAGTCCACGCAGAGTCGAAACGATCCGTCCTTCTTCCGTACAAACAACACCGGGGCTCCCCACGGTGATACACTGGGCCGGATAAATTGCTTGTCGAGGAGGTCTTGCAGTTGACTCCTCAACTCCTTTAGTTCCGCCGGCGCCATGCGGTACGGGGCCTTCGAGATCGGTGCGGTGCCGGGAATCAAGTCTATAACGAACTCGATCTCCCGATCCGGCGGTATCCCCGGCAACTCCACGGGAAACACATCCGGGAACTCCCGCACCACCGATAGCTCTTCCAATGTTGGAGCTACTCGTTCCACTTCCACAACAGTTGCCAAAAATGCCGCACAACCGTTGCTCACCAACTTTCTTGCCCTTGTCGCCGACACCGTCGCGACGAAGCACGAGCTCTGGCAAGCTTGATAGGTGAATTCTTCTTGTCCTGGCTCACGGAACGTGATCACCCTGCTCTTGCAGTCGATCGTTGCATGATACTTCGAAAGCCAGTCTATACCCAATATGACATCGTACGCCTCTAGTTTCGTGAGTTCCAACGTCCGGATTGGCATAATCCATTCGCCTATTTGCACCGGACACGAGGCGCACTCCGAGTAGGTATTAAATGTCGACCCAGGGCCCTCTACTCGCCACTTGTCACTCGCTTCTATATGTATGCCATGCATGCGTGCGAATGATCTACTTATGAATGAATGCGTGGCTCCTGTATCAAATAAAGCCCTGGAGCGAACTCCGTTAATTAAAACCATACCTGCCACAAGGCGATGCTCCTCCGCCTCCGCAGGTTCCTCAGCTTGGACCTGAGCGGCGAATACCCGTCCGCTCGGGGCCGATCGCGCCACCTCAGGTTGACGCGGCATCATCGCGCGTCCAGTCGACGCGGCCGTCGGTGGAGCTCCTCCATAGTGAGCCGGAATCGCCGGCGCCGATGCAATCGAAGGGGCAGGTGAGGCTCCTCCTCCCGGGCAATCTCGAATGAAGTGTCCCGGCTGCCCACATTTGTAGCACTTGCCTCGGCCTTGTTCACAGCGCGAGACCGGGTGGTCTCCGCCGCATACAATGCATCGCCGCGCTCCACCGCCTTTCTGTTGAGTGCGCGGATACTTCGGGGGTTTCTTGTAACGTGTCTGACCACCCGAACTACCGCCGCCTTGGCGTTTCTTGCCTTTATCCTTGGACTCCGCCAAAAGCTCACGCTTCTCCCGAACGTGGGCGTCTCCGTGCTCCGCCCATAGCGCTCGATCAAAGACCTCAGCAAAGGTCGTGAGCTTAAGTATTTGCACGGCCTTGTAGATTCCCGGCCGAAGTCCTCGCAAGAACCACTCGGCCCGGTCCCGGTCATCCTTGACAACATCCGGGACGCAATCGATAATATGGGAGAATTCTTGTTCATACTCCGCCACTGAGCGGTCCCCTTGCTCTAGCTTGCGGAACTTCTCCTAGAGCTTCCGCTTTAATGTGTCGGGAAAATAATTGGCGAACATCTCCCGCTTAAATTCCTCCTATAACATCGGCGGAAGGCCGGGAAACCGATACCGCTTAACGCGCTTCCACCAAACCTTCGCCGCCTTCTCCAAGCAATGGGTGGCGAGGTACACCTTGTCCCTCTCCAAGGTACGCAAGTCGTCGAAGAGGGTTTCCATCGAGTCGATCCAAGACTCGACCATCTCCGGTTCCACCTTCTCGCTCTCAAAAGTTGGCGGATGGAACTTGTTGAACTTGATAAGAGCCGCCAATGCGTGCTCCCCCTCCACATCTTCGGCCGACACATTGGGTGTAGCCGATCCCGATGCCGCCTGTGGTGCGATCGCTGGCGGTGGGCGTGCCGTCACCGGAACCGCCGCTATGCCCTCACCCTCTGCCGCTCTAGGTATATGAGTCCAGGGTGCGGGCGGACCACCGCCTTCATTTGCTGTCGCAGCCGCCGCCGCAATCTGCCGCTCCAATAGATCTTGGAGCCGCTCGAATCGGGTCTCCTGGCGCTGCACCACGTCTGTCAGCGCGGTCACTTGCGCTTGCAACCGATCGATCAGGCTCGATTCCTCCTGCTCGGGCACCTCAGGAGCCGGTGCTGGGGCAGTCCTACGCGTGTAGCGTCTTGGAGACATTAGCCCCTGAAACGCAATTACTCGGTCAGTCATCTTAACCAATTACCTCGTCGCAACTACGACACATGACGACTCATCAACACAATCGGGCGGAAGCACACAAGTGTACTCGTTCTAGACTCTTGGTATCATGTCGTCGGCCGCCGACACAACCACCTCAAGACAAGAACTCACACAACTCGAATCCGTCTCTAATCACAACTAGAGACCTACACCAACTTCGACCTAATCGATTTAACCCCCGCCACCGCTATAGGTTCACGTTCCGCTCACGCACCTATAACGTTAAAGCTTGCCAACCTAGGGTCTCCTAGGTCATCCTAGACTCTCTTTACTTGCTCTTATTGCTCTGATACCACAAAAGACTGTCACGCCCCGCCCCAAAATCACTACCAATTTGGCACGATTCGGCCGTGGCGACAGACCGCCGAACGGACAGCACCTCCCCTGTCCGCCCAAGGCTCCACAACAAGAATGTGTACAAGAATTTACCCAGGACTTTAAACTCTAAACATACACATTCAACGAGGGCACAAACAGTGCCAACAATAAGAAGAGCAGGTAATCCACAAGATATACGAGTGAAATAAAGAGAGTACTTTACTAACTATTACAATAGTTGCATTCTTTATATCATTTTTCGTCCAAAATACATAGCTCTCCAAATCCTCACCTACAATAAATCTCTCTCTATACATAGGTGACTAATGCAAAAGGGAAAGCTACTATACTACCACGGTCTCACTGGTCGGGCGCGACGCCCTTGCCGCGGTCCTCTCTCTGCAGCCCTGAACCTACCACTGGAAATAGAGTGGGGTGAGAACTATCTTC
>NC_033641.1:6486169-6490124 GCF_001540865.1 Ananas comosus
CCATCTTTAGACAAATCAAAACCCTACTTAGGGTTTCACCATGAGAGGTGATGAAGCTCACCTCAAGCTTCACCATTTTCATGGTCTTGATCTCTAAAGAAGCAAAAGAAAAGCTTCCAATACTCTAAAAGTTCTATAAAAACCATCCTTGCTCTAATCCAAACCCTAGTTTGGGATTTAACATGAGAAGGGGCAAAGCTTACCTCTAAGCTTGCTCCTTTCTTGCTCTAGAGAGGAAGAAGATGAAGTTGCTTCACTCCAATAGCTTCTTCTCCACTTTCTTCTTCTTCTTTTCCTTCCGTTTCCTTCTCTTCTTCTTCTCCTTCTTGTCTTCTAGAGAGAGAAAGAGGGATGAGAGGGGATGAGAGGGGGAGGAAAATGAGAGAAAATCTCATTAGGCCCCATAACATAGCTATTGGGTTGCCAAAATGCAAATAAACCCCTCAACTACTACTCTTTCACACAGCCTGGACTGGGCTGATCGCGCAGGCGGGGACCTGCCTCTCCTTCAGGGACCGGTTCTCGAAGGCTCTCCCCGCGCAGCCAGAGCTGCTGCGCGCAAGGCAACCGGTCTCTCCTTGGGGGTCTCTCGGACAGGGACCGGTTCCCGAGAGCTACTTTCTCAGGACTTAGCCGATTTTTCGGTTGTTTCATTTCATACGCGTTCGGAAACCGGTCTCTCCCACCAGGGACCGGTCCCCGAGAGTTGAAAATCTGCAGTTTTGCAGAATTTGATTCTTTAGCTCTCGAAAACCTTCCACAACGCACTTTTGATCATTTTAACACCTTCGGACTTTCCGAAGTGTACCATCCTCGCACTTTGGTCAACTTGACTAAAGTTCGATATTTATTTTCCGAATTTTCGATATATTACAGCATGTGTTTTGCATGTACGCACCTCCATGCTCGATCTCGCGCGATTCGGTACATAAAATATTACAACTTTTGCGAATTTCCCGATTTTCCACTCTCGACCCCTTAGCGAACTTCATGCAATATCCGACAATCCGTTCATCAGATTTCCGAACCGATTGCACCATCGCGTTCAGCACGACGAGGGCATCAAAACTACCATCTTATTTCGTCTGATTTGGTCTCCGATCAGCGACGAAACCTGCCCTCTCTATTTCCACCCATAAATCACTTATATTATTACATGTAATTTCCATTAAACCTCTTTTTTCTCGACAACCGTGCATCAGAACCCAATTCCGTCAGTGCCATTGGGTCCAGAAAGGTCGAGCCATTCGAAACGAGCTATTGAAGTCCTATATTCGGAGTTCGATACGCGCCAGAAGCCTACTTCACGCATTGGCCTCTCCGAAAAATCGGAGTTACTATTCACTTAAGTGAAATTTAAAAATCGCGTAACTTCTCCATTTTAGCTCATTTTCTCCTGAAACTTGACGAGTGCTTATGTAATTAAATTACACACATAAACATCATCAACAGAGAGTTTATTTGCACTATAAAAATCTCAGTCCTTACATCGTCGCCTGAGGTTGGCAAGGGAGAGCACAGCGGCAGCAGCAACGGCCACGGAGGCCGCGGCGAGGGCCGTGGGGGCGTCGAGGGGGGAGATGTCCGCCGCCGAGGGGAGGGCCTGCGTGTGGGTGGAGAGCGAGCGGCGGCAAGCGGGGAGATGGCTCCCTATTTCTCTCCCTTTCCTCCTCTCCCATACTCTCTCTCTCTCTCTTCCCTTCTCCTCTCTATCTTAACTCCCTTATCTCTCTCACCGCCGCCCGGGGTCGGCAAGGGAGAGCACAGCGGCAGCAGCAGCGGCCACGGAGGCCGCGGCGAGGGCCGCGGGGGCGTCGAGGGCGGAGATGTCCACCGCCGAGGGGAGGGCCGGCGCGCGGGTGGAGAGCGAGCGGCGGCAAGCAGGGAGATGGCTCCTTATTTCTCTCTCTTTCCTCCTCTCCCATACTCTCTCTCTCTCTCTTCCCTTCTCCTCTCTATCTTAACTCCCCTCTCTCTCTCGCCGCCGCCCGGGGTCGGCAAGGGAGAGCGCAGCGGCGGCAGCAACAGCCAGGGAGGCCGCAGCAAGGGCCGCGAGGGCGTTGAGGGCGGAGATGTCCGCCGCCGAGAGGAGGGCCGGCGTGCGGGTGGAGAGCGAGCAGCGGTAGGCGGGTTTTTTTTTGTGTGCTTTTTTGCTTTTTTTAGCTTTATTTGATCCTCTGGAACACTAAAGGAGAGTTCTTTCGGTAGTTTTTGGGCTTTTTGATCGATTATATGGAGCTAGCTTCTTTTTTTTTTTCCTTCCTGTTTTTTTTTTAAAAAATTTATGGTTAAAATTGGTAACCTAGAGTTTGATTGTTTTTTTTTTTTAATTGGTTTGATCTTCACTCTTCAGATTGATGTGTTTTTAATCCCAATCATGAGCACCCAGTTTTGCAAAATGGTGTTGATCATAGTTATGAGATAGCAAATTATACGTACGCTGGGTTTCATTACCATCTCCTTTTCATTTTTTTTTCCCCCTTTTTTAGTCCAAATATGTGATTACCATTTATACCTAATCTCCTTAAATTGATCCATTGTAGTATTGTAAGAATAATCCTCATTGAGCTTCAGAGGCATGTATCAATATGCATTGTTAATAACAGGACATTTATTTTTATTTTTATTATATTTTTAAATTTATATTTTATATTTTATATTTTAAATAATTATATTTTATTTAATTAAAATTTTATTTATCCGCAGCGAAGCACGGGTTTTATACTAGTATGTATAAGATGGAAGAATTTCAAGTGATTTTGTAAAAAGTGCTGCTACTCCTACAACCACTTTGGGGCGGTATAGTTTGGCCCTCCCATCAATTTTTTTTTTTAATTTGTGACATCTCAATAGTCCCACATTGAATAATGTAGAAGAGTGTGATGGATTTATAAGTAACGGACAAACTAGAACGAGAACGTCAGGACAAAAACGGATGGAGTCCCTGACAATGGAATAGGGGATTGTCTTTGGTATATATATATAAGATATCATGGACATTAATAATAATAATAACTAGGTTTAAGTATTTTTGGCTAGTGGTTTGGGATCAAGTATTTTGGACTAGTAGTTTAGGCTCAACGAGTTATTATTACTATTGTTGCTAGTGGGTCAGTTCGTTATATAACTATAACTAAAAAAAACAAAAAGGTTGGGTGAACTATTCTGGTCCATTGCAGGGGTGTTGTAAAATTTACGACCACCATTTCTAGGGATGGCAAACGAGCAAGCCGGCTCGTGTTCGACTCGTGTTCGGCTCGATATTCAGCTCGCTCGAGCTCGACTCGAAATTAAATAAGCCGAGCTTGAACAAAATAAAAGGCTCGAAATTTATTTCAAGCCGAGCTTGAGTATTACTCGGCTCGTTTGAATTACACTCGAAAAGCTCGAAAAGCTCGAATATATATATATATATATATATATATATATAGAATTGAGCTAGAATACTTTTAGAATTATCTTGGTGCTATTAGGTTTTTAGCCCTTGGATCTACTCCTTGATTACTAATAGCCCTTGGATCAAACACTATTCCACCTACCACCACCTACTACCACCTACCACCATCATCTCAACCTTACATCTATCCATCCAATGGCTAAAAACTCAAAAGCACCACCTTCATGGTGCTTTTCAGAGTACTCTAGCTCAACTCTCTCTCTCTCTATATATATATATAGAGTTGGACTGGACTACTATTAGTAGCAAAATTTCATTGTTGCTACTAGTTTTTAAGCCCTTGAATCAACTCTTTTCATTATTTCTAACCATTGGATTAAATACTATAACCCAATGGGGACCACTCAACCCTAGAGGGACCACTCAACTATAACCGACTAATATTATCCTGACCCTACAATTTTTCATCCAAGGATTAAAAACTTGATAGTAAAAAGAGCGTTTTACTATTAATAGTATTCCAGCCTAATTCTATATATATATATATATATATATATA
>NC_033641.1:6490737-6500552 GCF_001540865.1 Ananas comosus
AGTCGAAAAAAAAAAAAAAAAAAAAAAAAAAAAAAAAAAAAAAAAAAAAAAAAAAAAACCGAGAGAGAAATGAGAGAGAGAGAGAGGAAAAATGATAATATGATTAATTTAGCAAAAATCCAGATCTAATCTACAAACTCAAAAAAGTGGTCTATTTTTGCAAAAACACAAAACCTGTAGATTTTTTTTGCAAAATGGCCAAGTATATATAATTTAATTTGATTCTATCAGAGAAAGGAGAGAAAAAAAAGAAAAAAGGATAATATATAGTTAATTTAGTAAGAATCCAGATCTAATCTACAAAACTAAAAAAAGTAGCATATTTTTGCAAAAAGGCAAAACCAGTAGATTTTTTATGCAAAATGGCCAAGTATATATAATTTAATTTGATTCTATTTTGGTTCTAAATAAAATTAAATTAAAGAATAAGATTATAGATATATTCTAAAACTGTTGTAAATGAGAAAAAATTATTTGGATCAAATATTTTTAGTATTTTATCTCTATTTAAACTAAATTTCGACAATGAATATATAAATTCCGGACTAGTTTTCTATTATGATTATATAAATATCAAAAAAATGGATGCTATTTTACATTAAAAGAAAAGAAAAGCTTTCTTCAATGATCAGGGTATATATCTCTTTTTTTAATTACAGTTCTCCTGTTCTTTCTTTTTTCTTCTTTTTTTTTATTTTTTCTCGGGCAATCATCTCTGTTCGGCTACATATTATGTGAAGTATTTATTTTCTCTTTTCTTTTGCCTTTTAAATCATTATGTGATTGATTGTTTGATAAAGAACAATTAATTTTTTAGTTTTTGAGTGCAAATTGTATAACATAATTAATTCATTAAAAGGATAAAAAATTATATATATATATATAGAGAGAGAGAGAGAGAGAGAGAGTCCGGTTGGCTTACTATCGATAGCCCCAAGCGTTCGGTACTATCAAGTTTTCTACCGTTAGATTTAACCCTTTGATTATTTTTATCCGTTAGACTATACTATTAAACATAGTTAGTTAATTCGGATTCGGCAAAAATTCGGTACGGGTATAATTCGGATAAAATTCGTCTTCTAGTTTTTAAATTCGTTGAAAAATACGGCTAAAAAACAGATTCGGAAATTATTCGGATACGTGATTTATACGGATATTATNGTGTAATGGTGTAATTACACCATTACACCATTAATGGTGTAATGGTGTAATTACACCATTAACGGTGCACACGGCCCGCGGCCCGCGGAGCGGAGCCGCGAGTGGAGCTCCGCCGGGGTCAGCACGAGGAGTGGGATGACGACGACGGCGGCGGCAAGGTCTGCTGCTGCTGCTGGAAGAGGATGAGGGTGGCGGCGGCGGTGGCGTCATTGGAGGAGCGAGGGGAGGGGAGGGCCAGGCCGGCGGAGATGGAGGCGAGGGAGGGGTTGACGGCGCGGAGCTCGTCGGGCTTGTGGGCGGACGCGGCGGGCGCAGCCGGTCTTGTCCTTGCAGAGGCGGGTGCGGTACTGGGNAAAAATTACAAATTTAATAAATAAAATATTATATAAATATTTCTATATAAAAATAAAATAATATATATAATAAATGAATATATATTTATAAATAAAATTTTATATATATATATATATATATATATATATGAGAGGAAGGTCCACTGTGGACCTCCCCCTCATGCGAAATGGCCTCGTGGACCGCGCACCATCCATGCCTCCAAAAGCTCCGATTTTTTCACTGTTCAACTTCCATTTTTCTACCATTTCCCGTCTTGCACCATCCATTTCCGTCTCGCCCGAGATGGAAATAGCCTCGGGCGAGACGGGATTCGCCGCCGTGGCCCTTGCTCCCGGCGCCGGCCAGGGCGACGGAGGACGACGACGAAGACGCGAGCGGCGACGAGAGCAGCGACGACGCGACCCTCGGCCGCGAGTCCCTAACCGCAATAGCCGGTTTTCTCGGCGAATTATTTGCGAATCACGAATAATTCGCGAATAATTATTTTTGACGAAGAAAATCACGTTTTTTTTCGAACTTTTCGCAAAAATACGAAAATCGCCGTTTAATTCGTATCTTCAAAGATATGCGAATAATTCACGTATTAAACGCGAATTAACTAACTAGGCTATTAAACCAATAACTCGCTCAACTTTATGGGGCGCACATCATCCTAACCGTACATTTTTTTCATGCAAGTGCCGAAAACCTAATAGCATCAATAGTTTAGTACTATTGATAGTATTCCAGCCTAATTTTATATATATATATATATATATATATATATATATATATAGTTGAGCTAGAATACTATCGATAACAAACGGGCTCNTGAATTATATATATATATATATATATATATATATATATATATATATATATAGGGAGGGAAAGAGAGAGAGAGAAAGAGAGAGAGAGAGAGATCAACCCGTGCCGGCGACGGCGACAGCGGGCCTTACGAGAATCCACCGAGTCCGCTGGGAGGGATCGTGGCGGTACCGGCGGGGATGGGAGGAGCTACGAGCCTCGGTGTGTCCGAAGTGATCTCCACTCCGAGCCGGCGTGGAATATCTAGGCCCGACGGTGGCGTGGGGGCGGTCGACGTAGGGTCTCAGGGGTGGATAGATCCGAAAAGGGAATATCGATCGTAGCCGGTAGGGGTTCAACAAACCTCGAGCTTTTCCCTCCACGATGTTTCGATGAGATCTCAACCGAACCCGACGCCCTAGGAAAACCGACTTTAGCGTCTAGAGCGTCTAGACCTGTGGACACTGAAGTAGCAATCCCTCGTGCCAGTAGTCCTTCCGCACATGTAGTAGTACGAGTGGAGCCAAAGACAACCCCCCGGAAACCAACGACTTTAACTCTGCAGCGAGGGACCTCCTAAGTACTGAGTCGCCTGTTGAACGGGGTCACGTGAGGAGCCACGAGCTTAAACGAGGCCTGTTGCTCGTGCCACATGCCGTGTAACTCTAGAACACCTGATATGGAAGTAAACCTAAAGGTTCAGTGCCTTAGCCGTCATACCGAGATTAGTAAAGCATATGTACAAAAAAAAATAGCACGCAACCCACAAGTCACCTTACGGCGTTGCTGTAAAAAAACGTAGAACCGATAAGGTCTGTCGTTCCCGGACCGAAATCTCACAGACTTGAACAACAAGCTTCGGGCTACTGGAGAACCAAGTTTAGAGCACCGTTAACCGTGCGCCTTGCTGCAGAAGAATGTGATCATGGTACGTAGAACCCGAGGCCACAATCCTCGTCCACAAGCGACGATCAACGTCGTTATCTTATCGTACCAACAGAACAACCGTTCAGCGATCACGCTTTATGCCTGGTCGCTTACTGGGATCCACCGAAGGTCTCGGCTTTTGTCGTTAAAAGCCCTCGAGCCGTACCACTTAAAACTTTTAAAGCGTGGGACTAGCGCGGTGAGTCGCACGCCGATAGGGTTGTGGGTCTTCACTCACAAAACCCTGTCGCTCTCACCAGCAAACTGGGTGCCTCACAAAACTTTGTGAAATCCCGATTAGGCCTGGGGTTTTGCGCTTTAGCCCACCAAAGTCCGTGCTAAAGTACAGCGCGCTCAGCGATGACAAGCGTCGTTCCATCTTCGAAATAAATAGATTAACATTTAACTTCAGATTGTGAGTACAAGCGTCGTACTACCGACGCCCACCAGGACCACGCTTTTACCCGTAGAGCCCTCGGTTTGGCCACTAAAGGTCCGTTAAAAAGCAAAGCCGCGTGATAAGCACGCCGACAGGGTTATTGTAATTTAACTACACAACCCTGTCGCCCTCTCCATCCGGAACACACTCTGAATAAAACCTAACAGGGTGCCCAACCCCACTGTAAGGTTACTCAGCCACGTTGTTAGCTTGCTAGAAAACCACTGGCAACTTGCCCTAAGCTTTTGAGCTAACAAGTGGACAAACTTAAGTATACCTTAGTATCCGAAAATATTAACCACCAAAACTCGATTTATTCTAAAACCTAAAACCTACCTTGAAACGTATCCAAGCCTGACACCGTCCTCTGTAGCTACCCACAACGCTGGGCTAAAGTAAAAAGCCATCTCCTTCCATGAAGCTAGTCTTCAGCCATTTCACCACGGACGAGCCACTAAAGATAGGAATAATAAATGAAGGTAAACAAACTACACCAACTCGAAAGTATGTGATAAACTAAAGCATCAATCAGCGAGATGTGAATAAAGATAAAGTATACCAGTACTAGCTCATCATCTCGCCACGAGGATAACTAACTCAGTAGGTATCATATAAGGATCATCGACTGGACTTGTAATCAACTGAAATATCAGCCACTGTGAGTATCATATAAACTGTAATCAACTGAAATATCATCTACCGTGAGCACCATCTAAACTGTAATCAACTGAAATTTCAGCCACTGTGAGCATCAGTAGACGAAACACAAAACTGTAATCAACTGGAATATCAGCCACTTTGGAGACAAACCGTACTAATAACATCTACTATGCTGTGATTGACTGGAACACCAGCCACTGTGAGTATAAGCATGTATTGTATTAAATTGTAATCAACTAGAACACCAGTCACTATAGAAATCACTAGATAACGTACCACTGAACCAATATATCTGAAGTATTCAGTCCCTGTAACACTGTAAAAGAAGCCCTAATCACCTGAACTGACCCAGTCTATAAACACCTAATGAGAAAGCCGATCAACGGCAACACCCGGTAACTCGTATAATGTAGCTAATAGTGTCGATCACTCGTAAAAGTGCATGTGGTCGTCAGACTAGGTGGCGTTTTCCTATAAAAAAAAAAGCTTTTTACCAGCATGAAGGCTGGGTATTCGGGATGTTCCACGGACCATTCCAATATACGGACCATTCTAATATACGGTCCATCCGCTCGTTTTACACCAAATCGGACTCCAGAAAGCTGGTTATACTGTCACCAAAACTAATAACCAAAGTAGGTGGGTTAACGTAACCATGTAAGATACCAACCAATGTCATCGTTTATTAAAATATGACTAACTTTCAATATCAAGGAAGGAGCGGTAATAACAATGATAAAGTCACATGGACAACTAATACGGATCTACAATAAAAGATGAGTCATCGCCATAAAAGCGTAAATAGTAGATAATGATAGAGAAACGGTGACTGGAATACTATAGACAAGTAACAACCCAATAGAGAAGGACACGACCACTCATGTCGAGCGGAAGTAGCCGAATGCCATGGGTGACCTTCGCCTCTGTATAAATATACAAAAGTGGGGGGGTGGTAGTATAGCCGGCGAGAAAACTCAAAGGAAGAGCATGCTCAAGGAGGGTAATATAACGCAGTTTCGGATCTCCTGTTATTAATGCACAGGAGAGAGAGAGAGAGAGAACAAGAGAAGGTTAGGTAAGAAGTAGAAACTTCGTCAGGTGGGATTGTTTGTTTGTTTGTTGATGATGTGTTTATTACTCAACACCGATCTAAAAGTGGTACCTTTTTGGTTGTTCTTCGCGCTATTTAAGAAGGGTTCGGAACGTTATAGTTCACAACTAATATTCAGAATTTTAAGAGGTTAGAACACTTCAAGAGTCTTCTCCTCTATCGAATGATCAGTCATTTCATGTGCCATGTGGTAATAAAGAGTTACTAAATGTTCTCTTTGAACGTATTTCCGTTTTTATTTATTATTTACGTACTTTCTACTATTTTTCTCTCCTTGATAGGTATAAGTGGCCCCTTAATAGAACCGATCATTTAGTCTACAAGGTTCTTACAATTCTATCTTGATTCACGTCTTCTTATGGTAACTTTTATGGTTCGGTTCTTAGTTTGGAAGTGTTCCTTTTGGATGTGTTATCAGTTTTGATCACTTTTACGTACTTTCTGTTCTTTTAGATATTTGTAAGACTCGATGTTACAACCTCGTTGTTGTTCGGTTTACTCATTTAATCTTTTTCTTTTAGATTTCTGTCGTAGATAATCATTTTGACTTTTCTTGCGTCCTGGTCGTTAACAATCTGGATAAAGTATTCTCTTAGTAAATGATCAAGTATTTGAATTAGGTTATGTTTAGTGTGTAGTCTCCCTTCCAACATAATAGACTAGTTTTCATATCTTTTCAATGGAGTCTTGACGGTGACCTCTATGGAAGAAAGGGTGTTTTCCTTTAAGTGTACTTCTTCGATTACGTTGATGCTTTCAGTGTGACTGGGTTTGCCCGTTTAATAGCGGGGACACGTGTTGGTTATATGAAAAGGAGTTACACGTTTTTGTCATAGTAAAGCGGAGCCTCCGGATAGTCCTTAACAGGGGCCAAATTTGAAACTACGAAGTACAGATCGTTCGAGCCCTCCGTGGCCTGACAACGAGACATGTTCGTAGACAAAGTCTAGTATCTTCTGAAGACACAGCACGTCGCAGTTTTTACATCAGCGGTGAGGGCAGAAGGGCCGTGCAGGGCAGGCAGGTTACGCTACGCACATGTATAGCTAGCTCAAGCCGTAGAGTATTAATTATTGTACCCGCTGTAGACCTTATAGTTAAGGTGCGGGACGCTGTAGTCAGCGCTGTTCTTGTAACTTGGCGAACAAGGACTTGGGGAGTTCCGACTAGAGTGCGACGAGGACGCTGAAGGGAGGCACTTCCCACCAGTGGGATATTGGGTTAGACAGGTTCAGGAACCGAGCTCGTAGACGACTGAAGAAACACAACGTCTTCTGTTACCGCCAGAACAGTGGTTCCAGCAACTCATAGAAGACTTCGGACCCGTAGAAGAGGCTGAGGAAGTTGTACTATTGTACGACTCACTATTCCAGCCAGCGGAAAGGTCGTCACGGCTATCAGTGCTGATGGCCCAAGGAGTTCATGAAGGATCGTTCAGAGAGTTGTCGTCCTCCGTACCATCGTGATTTGTACATTCACCAGGATATTTAGAAGAAGAGTAGCTCGAGGAGCAGGAGTAAGAGACCGAAGTCTAACGAGCTTCCGTAGCGTAGGTTCTGGGGTTGTTGAACACCGAGCTTTGGGTATAGTTAGTAAGCCAGCCGAAGTAGTTCTTGATGCATTAACGTGACCAATTCTTGTCGTATGGAAGCGAGATTCGTCAGGTCCTCGGCGGGTCCTCACCGCTAATGCTGGAGCGTGGGGACGGAGTCGAACTTTGGGACGAGGAGTTACCTGACCGGCGGCTGATATCTCTGGTGGAATTACGGGTTCTTTACCCGTTTGAAATGTCAGAGTAGGAGTTAGACGACACGGTCGAGTGCCCAGCCTCGGTACTGTTGTCGTATCCCGGGGAGCCGGAGCAAGAGAAGCGAGTATCCCCCCTCGGAGCACTACATGTAGTTGTACCCCTCCTGCTTTCGTCGTCAAAACGGCCTGGGCCAAAGGCGTTAGGGCTAGTGTAGAGCGACGACGTCCGGTTCGCCCTATCGTCGGTAGACTTATCCCCTTCCGCTGAACATGGGTCGGAAGAGGTGTCGAAACTCCTCGAGCGGCGACTCGAACGAGAGCCGGGTTAATGCGTAGCCGGCGCCCTACGCGCTCGGGAACATCCTCTACAATTTCAGGAGGGACTTCTACGCGGTCAGCGCGAGGCAGTAGAGGAGCTCGGAGAAGAGCCTGGTCACCGCCAGCTGGGCGTACAGCTTCCGCAGCATCTCGAGCCGCCGCCGGAGGAAGGACGCGACGCGCCGTCGGAGGAGCCCGCAGAGGAAGAGCTGCGGGAGGAACGCCGCTTAGAGGAGCGCCCAGAGGAAGAGCACCGCCCGCCGGACGAAGAAGACGAGCGCCGCCAGTTACGGCCGCTCCTTCGGCGCCGGCTTCTCCTCCGCCCGGAGCACCCCTAAGACCATCTCCCGCAAGTACAGCGCGCTCCACAGGAGCCACAAGAGGGTCAGCTTCCTCTTCGCCTTGAAGAGCGAGCCGAACTAGTGCGCAAAGAACCCGAAGAACCTGGGGTCTATGACGAGGAACTACCGGAGATCGAGGAAGAGCACGAGGGAGAGGTGGACGAAGAGGTCCGCCCTCGCGAGTGCCGACGCCCGCAGCAGAAGCGCCAGAGCGGACGCGAGGGCTAGGGCCAGCGCGAGAGCTAGGGCTAGCGCTAGCGCTAGGGCTAGGGCTAGGGCCAGAGCTAGAGCCAGAGCTAGAGACAGGGCCAGGGACAGGGACAGCGCTAGCGCTAGCGCTAGAAATAGGAAGAGCGCCAGCGCCACCCTTCTCCCCCCTAGCAGCCTCCTACTTCCCCCAAACCCTAGTCGCGGCCTGACCCCAACCCCTCCTTCCTCCCGCTCCCGCCGCGCCGCGACGAGCCGCTGGAGCAGGACCGCCGCGACCTCACGCTCCGCGCGCGCGAGCAGAAACCTCTCCTTCTGACCGAAGCGCAGCGGCCGCGGACCGCGGAAGGCGAGGGCTAGCAGATGGCTTGCGAAGTATAAAGCGGGAGCTAGAAAAGAAAGAGCGGGAAGGCGTTTGCCTCCCTTCCTTCTACCCTACCTTCTTCCTAATAGCGAACCAACTGACGTCCTTCCCTTTCTTCTCTTCTAAGGTCTCTTCCCGTCCTCCCCAAGCCCCCTCTCTACCCTAAACACACTTGGGATCTCTCACGTCCCACATACTAAACTAAACCCGAGCATACGAAAGCTAGGCTGCCACTAATGGCAAGCAGGTTTACTTGGCGGTATCTGATGACCGATTGTCCGTCTCTTCCCGTTGTGCCTCACCCAAATCACCTCCGGGGCCTCCTGGCGTGGGATAAGCTAGTGTTGCCCTCGCCAAGCTCCGAATTTTTAGTGACTTCTTTTAAAATAAATTTTCATTAAATATTAATACACTTTAATAACCAACTTTTAATCACCTGTATTTTTATAACCATTCTTTCCTATCTCTGTAAAAAAGATTGCACTGAAAGATATACTAAAGGTGCATAGTAGCATAGATAAGAGAAATGATATAATAATTTAAGTTTACCATACGCCTAATTACTCTATAAACTCTTTAAGTGCCTATAATGCAACGCTTTTTTAACCGCCCATAATGCGCACTCTTCTTTTTATAAACTCTTTGCGCATCTATCTTTTATACTGTGGATATTAATACAACTACTCTATAAACTTTTTAAGTGCCTATAATGCACCGCTTTCTTAACCGCTCACATCTATAATGCGCACTCTTCTTTTTATAAATAGAAATAAACCTTTATTTAATAATAAATCAATTAATAAATTTTACTAACTAACTTTTAAAGACCTGATATATATATATATATATATATATATATAGAATTGAGCTAGAATACTTTTAGAATTATCTTGGTGCTATTAGGTTTTTAGCCCTTGGATCTACTCCTTGATTACTAATAGCCCTTGGATCAAACACTATTCCACCTACCACCACCTACTACCACCTACCACCATCATCTCAACCTTACATCTATCCATCCAATGGCTAAAAACTCAAAAGCACCACCTTCATGGTGCTTTTCAGAGTACTCTAGCTCAACTCTCTCTCTCTCTATATATATATATAGAGTTGGACTGGACTACTATTAGTAGCAAAATTTCATTGTTGCTACTAGTTTTTAAGCCCTTGAATCAACTCTTTTCATTATTTCTAACCATTGGATTAAATACTATAACCCAATGGGGACCACTCAACCCTAGAGGGACCACTCAACTATAACCGACTAATATTATCCTGACCCTACAATTTTTCATCCAAGGATTAAAAACTTGATAGTATATATATATATATATATATATATATATATATATATATCTTAATCCGACCTTATGATAATTATCATTTTGCGAGAAAAAT
>NC_033641.1:6500577-6551718 GCF_001540865.1 Ananas comosus
CGGATTAAAGCTCAGCTTGGCTCGAGCTCGAGATTTACTCGGCTAACTTTAAGAACTATAATATATTAGTTATCAAATTAAAAATATCTTGTAATGGATGTTAAACTATGTTATACAGGTTGTCAAGTTTTATGTTTTATTAACGTTCTTTACACTCGATCCCACTGTCCCAGACTCCCTCTTACTCTCTCTCTCTCTCTCTCTCTCTCTCTCCCTTTTTTTTAATCCCTAAACTTTTAATCTTACAATAGTACAAAATCCCAATACACGTTGTCACTTTCAGACTTTCTCTCTCACATAATACATTTAAATCTCAACCCGAGTTAACGTGCCAACATGAACAACCCAAATAAAATACCTGGTTATTATTACCGGGTTTAATTTAATTTCGTCGCTCGAGCTCGGCTCGAATTAATTTCAAGCCGAGCTTGAGCCTAGATTTAGGCTCGAAATTAATTTCAAGCCGAATTTGAGCTGACATAAGCTGGCTCGAGCTCGGCTCGTTTCCACCCCTAACCATTTCTCGTTTGTGAAATATCGCCATCCGACTCGCAAAAAGGTCCTATACAAAATTAAAATTTTAATCAGCCCAACTTTAATTTTATAAAATAAAAATATCTTAATATGTTATTTAAATTAACTTATATTATAATTTTATCCTTTTTAGGCTTAGTTTGGCATTGTGGCCTATCGAACGCTATTAGATAAAATAGAGTTGAGGAGAGATATGCTTCTGCGTTCTTCGGTGGGACCGTAGAAAATATATCGTAACCGACTCATTGCGATATGTGGAACGCAATATTACGTACGGAAACAAACAGGATATTTTTCTAACGTACTTTCTCACCGCACGTAACGTAATATCCCCGCAATCCTAGCCGCACGTAACGCAATATCCCCGTAATCCCAAACAAAGTCTTAGACCACTGGTTTTGTGCTTTTCGAAAATAAACTATTTTTTTGGAGTTTGAAGAGTAGGTCTAGATTTTTAGTAAACCGATAAAAAAAAAAAAAATTCTCCCTTTCCTTTTTCTCTACAAAGCATGAGGTGGTTAAGGTAGAGGGTGAGGGAGGTGGCATGGTAAGCGAAAAGGAAGAAAAAGAAAACAATTTTTATTCTCTTGGAAGGGCCACCACGCTCCATACCCACTACAAGAAAAAAGCCAAGAAGTTTTTTTTTTNCTTTTCTTTGTCAGCAATCATCTTTCTTCCACCACATATTATATAAAGTATTTATTTTCTCTATTTTCTAGACTTTTAAGTCATTATTGATCAACAAATAATAATTATTCTTTTTTATTTTTTTGACTGTATGGTATATAACATAAGCAATTAATTATAAGCATGCTTGTAGAACATAGGGATACAATTTTTTTTTTTTTTTTTTGAGAGAGAACGATAGCTTGCTACCCACTTCGTTTATTTCTTTTAGAAATAAACTCAGCTGGAAATATGAATCAACTAGAATTTAAACTTGGGATCTCGAATACCCATCACCAAGTTTTTTGCCACTTACGCTAGAAACGATCGGTATAGTAAAAAACCAATTTTGATAGCATTGTGATTATATTCTAAAAAAGCAATTGAACGGTAAAAATAGACATGTTGGAGTGAAATCTACTAAATCTATCCTAAATCTACTAAATAAGATTAAGTAAAAAAGGATTAAACCCAAGTAATGTAGTGACTAAACGTACCTACTTTGATACTTCAAAAATTTCCGAAGAGCTTCCTCTTCACATGCAATAAAATAGTGATAAAAGCTTCTGTGAAGAAGTATATTAGTTCATGCTGTTGTACTGGCCATTCCTATCAACATTAGGGATGTTAATGGGTATGGATTACCAACATATTATCCAAATCCAAACCTGAACGGGACGGGTTTATCCGAGTTAAACGGATATGAATTCAGTTATGGGTATAGAAAATAAAAATCCGATAGATTCGGATACGGATATGAATTTTGTATGCACCCGACCCGAACCCGAACCCAACTCCGAGCCCGAACCTGAATAATTTTTATATTATTTATTTATTTATATAAAACATTCTAATAATTTTAATCTATTTGATCTCCATCCAACGGTAAAGAAAATAGCCATATTATCATCCAAACCTTAACCAGCCTCTTCTTCTCTATCCGAGTTCGGGCTTTTGGGTTCGATTTGGGGTTTGGTTTCGGCTTTTTGGTCGAGGTTGGATGTGGAAATGGATTTTTAAAACCCGCGGGGTTTGGGTTTAGGTCCGGGTTCGGATTTCGATTTTGGTTGTCGGGTTCGGTTTTGAGTTTTTGAAAACCCGACCCAATGTAAGGTCCCGGACTACCCGCAACCCGTCGATGACAAGATATCGCTGAGATGAGGATGGCGGGAAGGACGATGGGTGCCCGAGCTAAGATTCGCCCTACTAATCTCGAGTAAGGTGAGGAAATTAGGGGGGAATTGGAAGATTAGTCTGAGAGGGATAGAGGAGAGGATAGAGGAAAGCTGAGAGAGGTGTGGAATTGAGGAGAGCAGGGAGGAAGAGGAGAAGAAGGTGAACTGGGAAAAGAAACGACTAATTTCATTCATGTCCTGCTGCAATTGCATTCTTGTATATATAATATATATATATATATATATATATATATATATATATACTTTCTAACAACTTGTACTGAAAATAGAGTAAAACTATCCTATGAGAGAGAGCTAAACAGCAAAAATGGTAAATTAGAGTGTGGGCCTGCCTGATGGGCTGATTTTCGGCGGTTGATGGGTCTCGGATGGGCTTATCACAGGTCCATGAGTATCACTAAAATCGGGCGAACGGTCATCGGGTCCCTCCTCTCATCCGACCGGCAGAAGGGCGGGCATTGGGTCCGCCGTTCTCGCCCGCTCCAAGAATCCGACCACCCGATCCGCCAGCAGCTTGAGTATTACCACTTCCCAACCTCCAGATTCGGTCGGATCTCTCCTCTCAATCTCGATCTTGATCGCGATCTCCCCCTTCTTCTCTATTTCAGAGGATGCCCTAATCGCCCCTTTTTCTGCCCTGCCCCGTCATCCCACCGGAGTTCTCCCAAGCACCGTCTCGCCAGCCAGCTCACCGGCCTCGCTCCTCCCATCTTGCTACTGCCTTTTATTTCATTTCTACCGCGTAAAGTTGCTACCTTTCCACTCTTCCTCTACTAACTACTACTACTAATTCTGCAGGACTAACACCCAAACTAACCCGTTGACATCCCTAATCAACATTTTGTGGCATGTAAAAAAGAAAATTTTAAAATAGTTTTGAACTTTTTTTTAACCATCCTCTACAGTATCACAATGTGTTTAGCCACAACATTCTCAAACTCGGTCTAATTTATTTTAAAAAGGTTTTTAGCAACATTTCCAGGCAATCCAATTAGTTGCCTAAAAATAGATCATTGGAACATGAACTTTTAATATTTCTTTATCCGAGAAAATATTCCACTTGAGAACATCATAATCACATATTACTTTTTACCACATTGGCGTACATCAGCATTTATTTTTTAGTTATATTTTTTATATAAAAAAATTAATTTATTATAGTATTTTAATATCTCTAGTGGCTACAAAAATAATTTTTAGCAGTATATTTCACATAATTTAGTACGAATAGAGGCGAACATCTTAATAACTAAAAAAAAAATCATATTCAGTATATGCACAATACTAAAATCCAAATCCTACTGGACAAAAATTAAAGAAAAACACTACCATGATTATATTCACTAGGTCTGAAACGATAAAAGAAATTAAAAAAAAAAAAATCTTCTTACTTATATTTTTTTTACCAACTGCTCCAAATACTAGGAGATTTATAAAATCTACAAAATCTACATATTTAAAGTATAAAAATATTTTTATAAAACTTTTTACCACAAAAGGAGAAAGAACTAGAAAAAGATAGCGAAGAAACAATGCAAAAAATATCATTTTATAAATAAGGTATCNAAAAAAAAAAAAAAAAATCTTCTTACTTATATTTTTTTTACCAACTGCTCCAAATACTAGGAGATTTATAAAATCTACAAAATCTACATATTTAAAGTATAAAAATATTTTTATAAAACTTTTTACCACAAAAGGAGAAAGAACTAGAAAAAGATAGCGAAGAAACAATGCAAAAAATATCATTTTATAAATAAGGTATCGGCGCGAACCCATGCCACAAAAGGTATATATGTTCAATCTCATTACTCTCTCAAGAGATTTAAGGACAAAGGGACAAAAATTGATCACCAAAAAAGAAACCATCACAATCTCACAAAAAACCAACAGAGTTTCTTAAATGAAGACCAAGAACAGTGCAGGTAGAACAAAAGCATCAACATGAGAATATGCAACTAATAACCCTTCCCGACAACCAAAAAATTGCAAAATTTGAGGATAACAGGTACCTAATTTGCTCGAGGCTCCCGATTTAGTCGAGGTCCGGTTGAGTTTCCAAGACTACATCGACAGGTTGACTCTCAGAATCATCAGCTTGCGACTGGGACGCCGTCAGCTTTGCCTTTTTGTAGCTGCTTGAACTCCTGAGAATTGTACCGAGGGGCAGCTTCTTTTTGGGCCCATTTGATGATCTGATAAAGCAAGATATAGCAATTTAAATTGTCTCAACTGTAAAATAGCTGCAACTTCTTTTCGTCAGCACACATTCACTAAATTTCTTATGTAAAATTGAGATGTGGACTATATCAACTGAAAAAGAGAATGCTGACAGAAGTGGTTTAACAAAATACATCAAGTAGTCTTTGAAAATGAAAGGCAGTATTCAGACGGTAAGAAACTCAAAAAACCAAAAAAAACAAGAGATGCTCTCTATAGTGCTAGGCGTCACGGACACAGATATGGAACACGACACGTCTCAGACACGACGACTCGACAGCTTCAAAAAACTAAGAACAAGAAAACAGATGGACTTATTAATATAATAATATATACCTAATAATATATATAAAGTATTAATTTTGCCAAAATATTACTATATTTCTCATAGGAATGGAAACTTAATAAAATTCTTATTAATAGTTCATATATTTTAAGGAAAGGAGGTCTCCACCATATATAATTTTATATATATTGTCTAAAAAGAGTTTGCATGTGTTCATCAAAAAGCCAAAATATCTATTATCTTATATTATATATGTATAAAAAAAAGTAAGGTAGAAAATATATATTTTTTTTTAACGGGACGCATTATGAAGGCGCATCAATGGTGTGTCTGCGTCGGACATGAATCCGACATAAACACGCGTGTATCAGACACGGACACGCGAGGCTTATAGCCCGTGTCCGTGATACATAGCTTTAGTCCCTATATTTTCGGTATATGTCTCCATACTTCCACCTTCCTCAGGCTTTTTCGCCACATTATACTATTCATTAATGCTGTTTGAGGAGCAAGATACGTTTAGCTTAATCAATCTCTCCTTAATAGACCTAGAGCTTAGCTGTGAAGCTTTTCTCTCTTGTAATTTCGCTGGCCATAACTTTGCTACCATTTACTAAATAACTAATGTCAGGTCACAGACAGGCACAGAAGATTGTCACTCTTTCACAAGCCTTCACTACCTTAACCTTAAGTTTCACTTCAGCTAAGCACATATTGTTAAATATAAAGGATCATAAAGAGTAGAGATGACGAATCAATAACTAATTCTGGATTGGCAACGAATTCCGAAGATTTACATAAGGTACATTTGTATACCCACCATTTACTCAAGCACATGTTTAACGTGAAAGTGCATTTCCTGAACAAATCCTACACCTGTTCGTGCAGTAGGTAAGAGGGTTAATCATATTTGATATATCGATTCGAGTCAGCTGCACTTCAAGTACTTGCTTGACAAACAAAATTGCACCACTCAACCTAAATTAGAAACAGAAGGTTGCTAAATTACTTACTATGACAACTCGTTAAACAGAAGAGAAGGAAAAATGATACCAAATAACAACACAAAAAAAGAATGGTTCAATAAAATGAACCGTTCCATCCTTCCAAAGCTATCAACAGAAAAACGAGATCATGCATACCTATAAGTCCACATACAAGTGAAAAGATTTTGGATACTGGGGGTCCCACAGGGGTTGAAGCTTCATATAGGATCATTCAAGAAGGGCAAGGAGTACCAAACATTAACCCTGTTACAAGAAAGGCTGCTCTTAACTTCCTATGAGTTGTAAGTTACGCAACCCAGTGGACAAGCTTAAACCATTAACACCTAATACTTGCCACGTGAATGCAAATTCAAAGTATTGTTACTTAAAATATACGGCTGCTACTGTTTTCACTCGTTAGTTGGATAAAAGATAGAGGAAGGTACAAAAATGTAATATTAAGGTAGCATAAGAGTCGTATTTTGAGATATTTGTAAGGAGAGTCAAAGAGACTGACATGCAGTAGCTTCAAATGATTAATGGCTCAAAAGAGCAGTACAATTGTCCAAAATGAGGCATCAGAAAGATCATATAACTCTTAATCCACATCTTTGAGACTTGCTGTGACCAAGGAAGTAACACTAGAGTAAAAAATAAAAACAAGGCTCCACAAAACAATGCTAAAAATCTTGAGGCATGTCTGCAAGTGAATAATAATTCTGTGTACAGTATTTCTTTGCTGTTTTTATCAGATGAAATTGATTAAAATCCAATCAGTAAACTTTTTCTGCATACTTCAGATTTTTTACGCATTTCATAACCTGACGGGAGAATGTTCCAAAGTAAAATTAACAATGAAAGATGAATCTCAATGATTGCAAATTTAATAGAATCAGATATGGAGCAGCAACATTCTTCTGAAGTTCATCAAGTTTAATATGGACTGACGAGCCTGATCTACTAATATTACAGAAGGGAAAGGATTTCGATTCTACTTGAACTTCCTTCACAAATGGCAAAAGAACAGTGGAATCTTTGAAAAAAGACAAAGCACAACTATCAGAAGTCCACTTGCCAGCACGAGAAGAAGAGATCCTTCATCTTGTGACTATTTACATTATTCCTTAGACTCTTAATTATCTCCCCTCAAACACAAATTATATGATTTTGCAACATAAAAGACATCTAAATGGACGGTTAAATAAATTTGCCAACTCAGAAGACGCTGAAAGGATTCAATACCTCAGCATTATCTGAATGTGAACAACCACCGGGCAAAAAACAACCTTCTAATTTCATTCGGGTTAGAAACGTAATTTTTCAGTATAGGAAACTTATATATTCCAAGCATAGAATGGAAGTACAGGACTACTGATGTTATCAGCTTTAAAGTTGGTACTTACTGTGAAAGACTGATGCCTCCATCATCAGCTTTCCTCTCTTTCTTATCACGAGCAGCAGAAGAAATTCCTGCCATAATAATTATACAACAAAAAAGTTTTAAAAACCTCCAGTACATTCTGACAAAGTTACTAGATATTGCTTCTGCAAAGGGGGTTTGTGATTAATACAGGAAAACATATATATTCAGATGCTTAAGAAAACTGGAAGAGCATCCTGGTGCTATAAAAAATGATTTTCTTGCACAAACAATATGAAATTGTCTGATGACTCCAATAACCAAACGCAGCAAAAAGAAACCATTGGAAAATGAAACAAGAAATTCATTGATAAAGAACAATTATAAACGAACCCAAAGATTGACCAAAGGGTGGTAAGACAAAAGAAAAGGAAGACAAAGCAAAAACAAGATGCGGCAAGGAAGCCAAACTTAACATCGGTAACCCTAGCAACATCACCTAAGTAGCATGACAGCTACCACTAATAAAAGTTAGTTATTTGCTGACAATAACAAGAATTTTCCTTAAGAATTCAATATCAACATTAGGAAATAACAAAAGATGCAAAAGAAAATTTCATGGCCTTTCTACCTCTTCTGTCCTTCTAGTCCAAAAGAACCTGCTAGTTAAAAGACAATGGAGGTATGCCTCATATTTCAAACCGACCAATCTGTTTACTGGGAACTGAGTTCAGGAAACCGGCAGACCAATAAATGGTAAAGGGGATAAAATGCAGTTTCACCCAAACAATGACGAGAAAAGAATTTGACCATAAACAGCCAGTCTTTTTCTTATACTGCATTAGTCAAAGGTCAATATTCTAGCAAACACGGCGAGATAATGGTTGAGCCCCACTACCATATGTCCAAAGGAAGGATTGCCGTACACTGGCATGGCCCATGCCAGTGGCAGCAGCACGGCACAGCGGCATGATGGCAGGCAAGGGTTTTCTTAATTGAATTGTCATGAAAAATTAATTTTTTAGAGTGTTTTAATATCTTTAAAGGTTACATCTCACATAATTAAGTAAGAATAGAGTCATAATAATCTTATTAACTAAAGAAAAATCATTTTATGTATATTATGAAAGTATATGCATGAAACCAAAATCAGAATCATAACTGGATAAAAATTTATAGGAAAGCACTACCATGTATGAAATCACTAGATCTAAAAAATGCTAAAAAAAATTGGAAGCTATCTTTTTATTTGTATTTCTTCACTAAAAGTTGGTGCTTACGATGCAATGGAACTAACTAATTTCTTTAAATGTTAGAAGATTTACAAGATCTATTGTAAAAGTTTTTACCTCAAAATTTAAAAAGATCCAAAAAAATGTAAAAAAATCCATTATGTTGATACGACGTCGGCACGACCTATGTTACGTGCCGCACAGCCTCAGCACGGCGGCATGTGCAATCCTGGTCTAAACTCTAACACTCTGTTTGGTTCGGGGTTGGGGGGGGGGGGGGGTGATAACCCTTAACCCGAACTTAATCACAAACAAAAAAATTATAGGGGTGGAGTTAACAAACCCACCCCTATCGGTTATCCTGATAACCGATAGGGGTGGTTTTGTTAACTCCACCCACCCCCCGAATAGGACTTAGCCACCCCCACCCCCCCCCCCTCTAAAAAACCCTGCGTAGCTACTGTGGACGACCCCTGCCTCCAAAATACCCTGCGTAGCTACTGTTCACCCCCCTTCATCTCTTCTTCTTCCCCCGAAAACCTCATCCCCCCTCCTCGCCGCCGTTGGTCGCAAGGGCTTCCCCTCCGGCCGAAGCGATTGGTCGTAAGGGCTTCACCTCGTCGCCATCAGTCGTAAAGGCTTCACCTCCCCCGAAAACCTCATCCCCCTCCTCGTCGCCGTTGGTCATAAAGGCTTCACCGACAGCCGAAGCGATTGGGGGTTTCCTCTTGGTCTCGGTTTAGGGTATTTCCTCTATTTCCGTCACCGTCGGGGAGGCTTCGTGCTGCCACCCTTCTTGCTATTCGGCTCAGATCTCGCCAATTGTTTTGCTTTTCATTCACCCGCACTGTTTGGCCCTTCAGCTCAAATCTCGCCAATTACCTCAAAATTGTTTTCATATGTAGCTAATGATTTTTACAAAAAACTGGGTAAAGTATTTGTAATTTGAACTCAAGAAAATTTTAGAATAGATTTTTGAAAAATTTTGGTCGTTTCAAAGTCACAAAATAATAGTGAAAAATTATATTGGTAACAAATTATGCTAAAATTAATTTAATTTGACCCCCAAAAAAATTGCAATCATCTAAATTTAAATGCAAAAATTAAAAGCTCTTATTTACATAGATTTCTTGTGAGGGATATTTTGATCTTTTTATCTCTATAACAACCCACTATCCTTTTTATTCCACTTACTCCAACCAAACACTATTTTGCTTATACCTAGACCAAACCCAATTCTCAACCAAACACAAAATTACTCTAACCCCACCTTAACCCTGAACTTAACCCTATCCCCGGAATAACTAGTTCTTACTTAACCCTGAACCAAACGGAGCCTAAAGAGACTGAAATAATCTCAAATAAACATAAATCCAAATTATGGCAAAAAAGGGTCGAATACAAGATATAATTGCCAAGCATTTGGCCTTAAGACTAGCTTAGCAAAAAGGCTGATATGTAGTAAGAAAAGGCAACAGAAAAATGGTCAATTACCCCCACAAGTGCATGCAACAATAAGAAACAAGAGCATTTGCACGAATAAAATGGTTCTCTGAACTATGGCACATACTACTCGAAAGCCCAATATCTAGATTAAAAGCAAAATATTTGAAAATGCGACTCATTTAGGTCGGATGCAATAGCACTCTTTTTCTTTTATGTTGTTTAGCCCTAACAGCAATGAGAGAAACACCAAGCTGAGCATTGTAGCAAAGAATACAAAAGATGAATGGAGGAAAGGATAAGGTATAATTCTAGTGCAGGAAAGTTTTTAAGTTGCAAGTACTAGCAATGCAATCTAAAGTTGCATTAGGTGCAATGTATGGTAAAAGGTAGAAACGACAATTTGAGAAGCCACATCAACTAGATATAAAGAAGTCCGATTGTAAAAAGCTGCAGCATTCATCTTATTAAACAATAGAAGACAAAATTAACAAGGCATAGAACCCTGAACATTATTTCAACATCGATACCTTGCATACAAGCTTTAAAAGAAAGAAGCTAGCCAGAAAAATTGGGTCATAATGAAAACCAGTGTATGGAAATTTAAACAATGTAAGGACAATTTGCCTAAAATATGCTTCAATTCTAGACAATAGGGGCTCGTTTGGTTCAGGGATAGCGAACATTGAGATAAATTTTTTTATCCCTAGAATAGCTTATTTTTTTGGAAAAGTCAAGAATAAAAAAAAAGTTGGGTTGGTTTGTAATACTGCTATTCTCAAGAATAATTTAAATTGTGTTTGCTTAATTTTATGAAACAGTAGAGGATAGTGAAAAAAAAAAAGTGATGGCTAAATTTGATATAAAATATGATTTAATAAAATTATTTATTATAAAATTAATTTAGTAAAAAAATATATTTTAATATTTAATAGGAAATGATTTATTAGAAAATATGATTTAGTAAAATAATTTATTATAAAAATAATTTATTCTGTTTTAAATTCTAATTCAACTTAAATTTAATAAAAATAATTTATTATAATATTTACGTATAATTTATTATAATAAATAAGTACAATAAAATGTAATAATATAGTACAATTAATAATTTCATAAACAATTAATCAATTTATAATAAAAATAATTTGTTATAATAATATATCATGTCTACATAATTTACTTTAATTCAATTTATAATATTAATAAAGCTTGTAATTAAACCTGGGAATAGCACTATTCCACCAAAAGAGTGGAATAGGGATAACCAAAAATAGTTAGGTTTGACCGGGATTATTTTATCCCGGCCAAAAAAAATGCGCCATTTAGCAGAATAGTGGGGATAAATTTCGTTATCCCCACTTTACCTCCGAACCAAACTAGGCTGAGGAGAATAGGCTGAGGAGAATATTAATGGATCAAAAAACAAAGGAAATAACAAATCTCTCAACCACATACTGCTAACATGATACCCCTTTAATCAGATGCACATTCCTCTCCCACCCAACCTCCATATTGAAGAAGCTTAAATGCACTCATGCACACTTAAAGAACTTTGGAAGAAAAAAAAAGCTAGCCCATCAAAGAGGGCACAACTAGTATGACAAAGTGAAGAGACAGCATACTGCCATCTATAAAAGTTACAAAATAATCATGCGATGTAACTTGTAAGACAATGATAATGTGCTTAAAGCAAAAAATTCATCAAATTGCAGTTCATAATTTGTTGGCTTACTACTTGATGTGACCTTGGTGTCTACAACACAACTAAAGGTGGAGGAAATAATACGAAGGAAATGATGCCAACATCATGTTTGATAAGCAAATCTAAGAACAAAATGATTTAGCTCCAATTTATGACAAAGTAGTTTCGTATTAATTTTGACAGAAACATTGTAACAACAACCAGTACCTTTTTGCTGCCTTCCTACATCATGGTCCCCATCTGAGTCAGCAGATGTAGATGAACTATCTGAAGTTGCTTCCATGGCAGTTCTATTAATGATGTCACTTTCATCCTCAGAACTATCACTTGTAGCACCATGGAAGATTGCAACAGAGCTAGCTCCTGTAGTCTTCTCTTGTGTTGAACTGTCCAGGGCATTCACTAATCTTCTATGTGGAATCTTCCTAACAGCAACTTTATATCTTTTTGCCAGAGATGGTGTATCTTCTTCCGTGCTGTCACTTGATGCTACTAGATCAGTAATTGTTTCGTTATGATGTGGATCAGTACGGGAAAAGGAGTTATTCTGAGATGCAGATGCACTGAGAGAAAAAGCTTTGACAAGTGCATTATCATTCCCATGTTGTGGGACTTCTTTTGCAGAGTCAATGGAAATTGTGCCAATGTCATTGTTGACATGTTTGTGCTTCTCAGATTCAGACATCTTTTCCTTTAGTTTATTCGCATCTTTACGATGCTGTTTCCTGGACGATAAAGATTCCTGAGATTTGTTTTCAACTGGACAAATCAAAGCAGAAGAGGTCTGACCAAGGTCTGCATCAAATTTACTGTTGCTCTTAACAGCTTTTTCTTTAGATGCTTTTCCTACTTTTGTTTCCTTAGCTCTTTGCTGTGCTGTGGTATCAACCAATGAACGACTACCAGTATCAGTATCATGAATCTTCCTGTCAATCATTGGCTGTTCATTTGAAGAATTAACCAGACCAGGGTTTGAACTTTGTGAATTTATGTCTGTTTTTCTTTTTCTCTTCGTTTTCTCCTTATTTTGCTTCATGGTTTCAGCCTCTGTGGCCAGTGGATCTTCTGGAGAAGGTTCGTGCACCTTTTTGGGGGCAAAATAATCAACGAAATTGATTCTATCACTATCCGAGCTCCGATTAACCATTGGCTCGTCTGCTTCAACGCAATCTGCAGAGCTGTTATATTTCCCTGCCTCAGGAGCTTCTTTGCTGGCATTCCCATGAGTATCACCTAGTGAATCCTCCCTATAGTCCTGCAACGTCCTTTCTGCCACATGATGAGCAATATAGTACTTGTTAGACAAACCATACTTAGCCCAACACAAAGAGAAAAAAAAAAGGAAAAAAAAAAAAGAGATAAGTTTAGTTGGCTTTGTTATGAAGCATCTGAATAAAAGTTTTATTACCCGAATCCTCTGGAGTACCTCTGTGTGCTTTAGCTGAAACCCTATCATTGTTTTCCTGTCTCTCTTTGGATTTTTCTTCATTAACTCCTTTCCCCAAAGGGTCGGTTACTTCTTGTGCAATAGCATCCTGATTTTGAAGTTCTGTTTTGGAAGCCTTTTTCCTTCTGCGGCGTGATTTCTTATCAGGAGGACTCCCAAAACCCATTACTGTGGAATCCACTGGAGCCACAACTTCTATACACACATCAGCCTCCTTAGATTCTTTATCTTGACCATCATCGCGGTCATCCACAGTTCCAATGTAGTTCTTTTCAGTGGCATACTTTCCTTTATCACTAGAAGAGTAAATAATTGCGTGGTCATTAGGTTCAATATGTTTTGCTGAATCTTTTCTCATTCGACGCTTTACAATTTTAGCATTACCATCAGATGGCTCTACAGTATATAATTTTGTAGAGTAATTACTATCCCTGGAATCAACAGAAGCCCTCACATCATCAACTTCTTTAGAAATCTCTTCAGTCGCATTGTCTAAAGCATTAGCAGGATCAGACTTCCGTGATGAAACTTTTGATGGGTCATTCTTGGATTTCTTCCTCCGTCCAAGTGAACGCGTAGGAACCTCAGGCTCAACTTCCAAATTATTTCTTTCCGGAACAGATTTCGTAAGTATGTCTGCATCATTTAATTCTTTAGAAAATTTTGAATAGTTACCATCGGACGGAATTTCTTGGTTCAGATCAGTGACTTCTGCTATAGCATTTACCTGAAAGTCCTCACGTAATACATCAGTAGATAGTCCATCTCTTTTATCCTTAGATCGATCGTGAGGTTTGTCATCAGAATCATTAGACTTAGTTGACAAAGGATCAGGGAGGCCAAGATCTGCAGAATCAGCATTAGCTCCATTTCGGGTGTCCTTATCAGAAACAGTCATGATATCAGATTCTTTGTTAAGTTCTTCATGATTGTTTTCCACTGCTTCTTTAGGATTGTCTTGTATAGATTGTTCGATCGCGGAAATAACAGCTTCCATGTTGGCCAACGAATTATCATTTGTAGCAGCTTTTGGAAATTGTTTTGCATTCTCACCATCAAAAGGAGCATCAACAATATCAGATTGATTTCCAGACTCAAGTTCCTTGCTAGACTTTGACGATCGCCTTCTCCTTTTCTTTCTCTTTCCATTATCATCTGGATAGTTGGGTAATGCAGGTTCTCCAATGGGTTTGTTGCCGGTTAGCTCTTTTGAATGGGCCATCTCACTTTCGTGCTGCTCATGAGTGCTTGCTTCCATAGGAACTGTTCCCAGTTCGGATGCCTCTCCTCTACTTTGAGAGTTAATTCCTCTAACAGGCTCTTCCAACAGCATCTCAGAAGAAGAGGAAACCTTTGCCTTCTTATGCCTTTTCTTCTCAGGAGAAGAAACAAGCCCTGGGTGTTGATCGATTATGCGATTTTCCTTTAAGACCTCATTTTTCTCTCCAGACTTCTCTTTACTAGATTTTTCGCTCTCATCCTTTTCTCCAGAGCTCTCTTTACTTGATTTTTCCTTCTCACTAACAACAAGTGCAGTGGATTCATCATTAGCTTCAACACTAGAATTCCTACGTTCTTCCTGTCCGTGATCTTTTTCTCGATCAACTACTAGGTCAGTACGATCCTGAACATCTTTTACCCCTCCATCAGGAACACAATTTTCACCCAACATACGAGTTTCCTCTAAGACGCCATTCCTTTCTCTAGACTTCTCTTTGCCCAAGCTTTCTTTCTCAATAACGATTCTATCGATATTGGATAGAGATGAATTACTATATGCATGGAAAGTCACCGCCTCTTTCGAGTTGGTTTGGTTTATTGGTATAATAGCTGCATCACCTGTGACAAATTAAATTAAAAAGACAAAACTAATATTTACAATAGCAATATCCAGCATTTCCTAATTATAGTCAGGAATTACCTTTGCCCAACGACTCATCCAAGACAGGCACCTCATTAAGCTCGCAATTCTCGCTTCCAGAGGATCCCAGAAGCACATTCAATTTATGATCAGAATGATCTTTTCGGTCCTGCTCCAAGTTCCCACCATCCTCAACTGTCGGATTTTGAGCACCACCTGCTTGATGTTTTGCTGCAGAGGTTGGCACAGCTTCGAGATACAGAAACTGAGTTTCTTTCATCCAACTGATTGCACTTTGAACTGGCATGGAATCAGCCAAGTGGTAGAAGCACCCTTTCTTCCTCACCTGCAACGACTTAGAACCCAATTTTCACAAAGACCCAAAGGTAATACCCAAATATAAATAAATAAATAAATAACCACCTGATGTCACGTCCCAGGGGTTCACCCATCCTCGAGCCCACGGCTCGCTTAACTGTAGCACCCTAGCCCTAATAACCTACTGGGCCCTATATACCCTACTCCATGCCCTTGGCTATCGCATGTGGGACTATTCAGCGGCCTTGAGTGTCACACCTGAAGTTTGCCTAAATTGCAATTCGCATCTTGGGTTTGAAAATTGTAAAATTTACCATTGGAAGAATCAATTATTCAGCCGAGCATATGAAGGGGAAAGTCAGTATTTTGTTCAAAGTGTGACTCATATGGGATCACGAGACGAGAATAATGAACATCTAGTCATGTTCAGCAGATGGTTGATTGCAACAGTATTATTGTTCAAAAGGTGAAGATTTGTTAAAACAGCCAATTTCTCCATAAGGTTAAAGGTGCCGAGGCGCAGAAGAACAGAAGTGTCTTTTCATAATTTATATTCAACACTTCCCCTTTTCCGTCTGGGACCGAGACTTTACTTTTTGATCCGCCAAAACTAAGAACCCGGCAAGACAACCAATTTCTCGGAAAACTTGCAAGCAAGCTGCTACAGGATGGTGTTGTTTCATTTCATTTTATTTTATTTTATTTTATATTCAACACTACTTTCCCTACTACAAAGAGGAACAAGGTTCAGAACCACCCTAAAAAGCATGCATTTATTTACTCGGACGCACCTTTATCGCCCTGACAATAATCCGTCCTATTTCAGGAAACGAAATTGCGTGCTCGATCTCTACTTTCCCTGCTCAACATAACATAGAAAGAAACCCAAAAAACAAAAAAAAAAAAAAAAGAAAAAAAAATCTTTATATAAAAGGATTTTACATTGAAGGGGGGAAAGAAACCTAGATCATAGAGGTGATACTCTTGAGATCGGCGACGGTGTCGGCGAGGGAGACAAGCATGGCGAGGTGGGTGTCGAGGGTGGAGTCGAAGAAGATGGTTCGCCCTGATGGAGGCGGCGGCGGCGGCGGCGGCGGAAGAAGGCGAGAAGAGGAAGGGAAGGTGATGGTAGTGTTGTTGTTGGTGGTGGTGGTGGTGGTGGTGGTGGTGGGGGTGGGCTTCGCCATTGGAGGCAGAGAAGCTTCAGATTGGAGTTGCGGCGGCGGAGGCGGCGGGGGCGGGGGTGGCGGCGGCCGGCGGCGGCGGCGGCATCTCTCTCTCTCAATCGCTTCCCGCCAAACAGAGCGCTCCGAGGGGCGATATGGAAGAAAAGAGCAGTGAACTGGTTACAGAGAGAGAGAGAGAGAGAGAGAGAGGAGAGAGAGAGGGCTTTTTGGAAGGGGGCAGTTACTTGTAGGGTGCCAACGAGCCCAAACACGAGCGAATTGGCCAGCTCATATTCACGACTTGTTTAATCTGCGGGCCGTTGGTGTTCGCTTGTTAAAGTGTCCAGTAGAAAAAATTTGGCTAATGTTTCTGCTCGTTAATAAGTTAATAAATTAATAAACGAGCCGAACGCGAGCCAGTCAACGGACAATAAGTTAAAAAAATTAAATTAAATATATATAAAATTAAATTTATAAAATTTTAATCATTATTCTTTGATCAAATAATTGAAATTTTATATATAAATGAGTTTTTATAATTGAGCTCGCCTTTATATTTTTATCTTGCTAAAAAGTAAATAATAAAAAAATATATTATATATATAATTATTTATTTATATATATAAATATAAATTAAATAAATTATATAAATATAAAATATATGTAATCGAGCTATTATCCAACCGAACACGAGCGAGCCGACCCTAACTTGTGTTCGGCTCGTTTACTAAACGAACGATTCGATCTCGAACTCATTTCGAGTCAAACACGAGCTCGCTCGTGAACAGCGAGCTGGATTACCACCCATAGTTACTTGTATCCTTTCTGAAAAAATTTTAGACTTTTGTATTCACAACACTTGAATACAGCTAACATAGAAAAATATTTTTTTTTAATATTTTAAGTTCTTTCCATATTTTTTTAAAATTGGATTCTGATTGTTAAATATTAAAAATAATCATTATTTTTGTAAAATTAAAAATTTATTCTTTCAAATATATCTTTCACTAATTTTTTTTATTTGTTCTTAAATTAGAGAGAAAAGAGGTATTTTGACTTCTTTAGCTCTGATAGAAATTTAATTCGGATTTAACTCACAATGACTTAACAGATACTGACAGCGAAGTTATTTTTGAATAACCAAGAAATATACAAAAGATATATTTGAAAAAAAAAAAAAAGAAAGATAGGGTATATAAGATATTTAATAAGTTTTAAGGGGTATATACGTAATTATCCCTTTCAGAAAAAATTTGGAATGTTTTTTTTTTATTTAGGGAAATGGATGGTAAAAACATACAAAAGTAATCTAAATTACCGACTAGCTTTAAATAATTATCTAATGTTTTAAAATTTAAATATGCCCCCCCGCAGAGGTTGAGGGACGAAAAAATATTTTATAATTTTAATATTTTGATAAAATAAAAAAACTTATATTATATTATTATTATAAGCCCAAGGCTCAACTTGTTAGGCCCAAGGGCCCGCCCGTGGCGGTGTAGGCTTGGGTCTATTAGAAGCCCACTAGACCGGACCAAGCTCTACATGTTAAAATCTGGCCCGGCTAAACCCGGCCCTTCTCAGCCCATGAACAAGTCGAACACTTGGCTGAGAAATTGTGTAGTAAATTTGAAAACAAAATATTATACTGAAATACCTTCAGTAGATATCTCTATTTGTCAAACGCTCTACTAAATAAAACATAAGAGCGCATTTTGTATGGAAAGCTGTCTAATGCTATTGGGCTAAAAGGAATTGCAGAAAAATCTATGTAGCTATATGCTTCTTTATTTTCTAGTAGAATCGTAAATATTATATGTCGAATCATCGTAATATATACAATGTGATATTTTTAACAAAAGGAAACGGAATATCTTCTTAGCGCACCTTCTTATTGTACCTAATATGTATTCTTGACATTTCAGAATGGAGCCCGAGACCAAAAGGACACTGAGGCCTCAAATCTCCTTTTAGTATGTTTGGTATTAGGAACTGCCTGCCACTGGAGGGTAAGGATGTAAAAATATATTTCTACATATTAAATATAAATAAATATTAGACATTATTCTTTAATAGCTCAAGCTTTCATAATATAACGATTATCTCATATTACAGCAGTAGGTTTTGAGCTCGAATTCCGTCGAGCCGCTAGCCTCATTTAAATTTCTCTTTTAGTTTAAGTATACATCTTGAGCCTATTAAAACATCTCGATTTTAAATGTGAGAAAAAATATTGAATATAGATATTTCCACACTGTTTTTTGACAACTTAAACTAACAATAATTGTTGATAGGACACGTAGATAATATTTGAATTGGGTATAAGAGGGGGGATAAGGCCTTTCCCCCCTCTTATACCAAAACAATATTTTGGATGGATGGGAACAAGCTTGCTCCAACCTCTTGTAGGTTGAAAGAGAGAGAGAGAGAGAGAGAGAGAGAGATGTTGAGAAATTAGATTGCAAATTTTAATGATGTGTATTTGACAAATTACTTAGTGAAATTTATGTGAATAATAATAATAAAATAAAATTGAAAGGATTCCTTGTGGGACATGTCTGTTCAAACAGACATGACCTTTCAATTATGTCTGTTCAAAACAGACATAACTTACCTTTTGAAAACATATAAATAGAAGCTCTTGTGCCAAAATTCATACATATCAAAAAAGGTTTCCAGATTTCAGAGTTAAGAGCGTGAGAGATTCCGAGTTTTGCTTTTTGAGTATCTCTCGCCTCGTTCTATCCCGAGAGTTCTTTGTCATAACCTGAAGCAAACTTTGTGTGGGGGCAAATCTACTCTTTGGAAAGCGCTGAACCTGTGGCTCAAGGCTTCCCCCGTGTACGAGTATTTGCTCGTGTTTATTACTTGAAGTGTTCGTGGCTCGTGTTCGAGTTCGATAATCGTCTCCTCCGGTTGTCATCCCCTACCGTCATCAACAAGAGAGAGAGAGAGAGAGTTTTGTGTGCGTGAGAAATAAATTTGTTTTCAATTAGAATTTAAATCTTTAAATTTAAAATTTGTAATCTCAAAATTAAAGTTTTTAATTTAAAATTTGATATTTTAATTTTTTTAAAATTTAGAATTTTTTGATAGTTTATATTTTTCAAATTTAAATTTGATCTTAAATTTAAAATTTAAAATTTTAAAATTTAAAATTTGAGATTGTAAATTTTAATATTTAAATTTTAATATTTAAAAGTTAAAATTTTAAATTTAAAATTATAAATATAAAATTTAAAAATTCAAATTCAAATATAATGGAAGAAATAATATCATTATTTTGGCCAATTTGCATAAAAAATCCACTTATTTTGGGCTTTTGCAAAACCGAGCCACCTTTTTCGTTTTTGCAGATTCGGTTCGCTATTTCCGCTGCCTGACCAAAATACCCCTCCTATACAATAGCCTCCCGCGTATTTCTTGACATACGTATACTACCCTACTACCATGCCGTACTGTCTGGCGCGCATTAAATGCGCCGCTTCCGCCTTACGCAATCTCGCTCATTTCTCGGAACCCGAACCACATCTGCCCCTCTATTCGCCGTCACCGTTGTTTCTTGTTCGGCTTTAAGACTTTAATATAATTACTCAAGATAAATAACAAAATCTGCACGGCCCGCAACAGGGATAATAGTGCAACGCAAAGTACAACGCCAGGAAAAATGGTGCAACTTCCCTTCTAACAGTGCATCGCTAGGCTCGTTCCAGTGCAACCTCTCCTTAACCAGTCAAAATTTTACTTTCTCTATTTCTTAATATAATCTGAACTTAAAAGTGCAAAAGAATGGCGTCCCCTCCAAATGCAGGCGAAGCGTCGGCGGCGCAGGACGGTCGCTGCGGGGTAGGGCGGTCGGCGATGTGCGACATAAGAGTCGGCGTGCCAGGAAGCTCGGCGGCGGGGCTGGACGGTCGCCGGCGGGGTTCGGAGTTCGAGAGGCGCGACATAATGGCTAAACGATTGTGTAAAGTTTTCCTATAAAAGATCACGCGTTCTTTTAACTGTTAAATAAGTTCACAGTTAAACGCGAATAATAGTGTAAGGCAGTGTGAATAACAGAACAATATTTTACAAAAGAGTGCAAAGAAGCTTGTAAGAGTGCAATACGGGGTAAATAACAGTACAATGGATTTAAAAATGAGTGCAACGAAACTTGTAAGAGTGCAATACGGTAGTAATACCAGTGCAATGTTTTAAAAAAGACTCGTACTAAGCTTGTAAGGGTGCGTTGGAGAGGTGGATACAACGTATAATAATAGTGCAACTTTAAACGCCGATAATAGTGCAATGGGTGAAATAAAATTTATATTTAAAAAAGGCTTTAAGTGGTATAACTCAGATCAAAAGAGTTCAAGATTCTCCGCTAAAGCGTGTAACAGTACGATATGTAGCACAAAATTTTCACAGAATTAGTGTTAACATGAACATAATAGTGCAAAAATGGTCCAAATTTATATTATACTATGATGTAAACAATGCAACATTGTTTGGTAAATATTATAACTGGTAAATAGTGTAACAAATCCGTAAGGAGTACATTAATTTGTGAACAAGAATTACATTTTCTTTAAAGCCGAGTACACGATTTTATAGAAGTTTACAAAATACAAAAAGGATTTGCTTACAATGCAACCTTCTATTACATCAACTATAACAAACTGAACATAATATAATTATTTAACAGAAATATGTAATCATCGAAGCTTGTCTGCAATTCCACGCGCACATAGCCTAAGGTAACAGGTATAGGCTAGGGAAGACTTCCGCAGGAGACTACGAGGAGGAGACTGCGAGGAGGAGACTGCTGAAGGAGACTACGACGAGGAGGAGGGTCGTTCGAAAAGGTAGATCCAGCAACGAGGCGTTAAGATTGATTTGCACTATCTGGAGTGCTTTATTTGCCTCAAGCCCTTTGGAGCTCCGCTCTACCATGAAACAGACAGTTCAATAAGCAAAACATAAGAATCTATCAATAACAATAAAGATCTGCAAGAATTTAAGAACCTGTATAAGAGGAGGGCCAATGGGCTCGTGGCAAATAAAGCACTCCAGATAGTGCGAATCAATCTTAACGCCTCATTGTTGGATGGTACCCTTCGGAGCGAGTCGCCTACTCCACGAACTCTGCTTCAGCTCTCTTCGGAGCGAGCCGCCTACTCCTCGAACTCTGCTTCAGCCATCTACGGTTGTTGCCAAAACGTCATGGACGAACTGTAGCCTGGTACCAGTCGTTGTGGCGGCTGCGGTGACTCATCTCTTCGTAAAGGCGACGAGGTTAAGGTGACGCAACTTTTGGTCAAGGAGGCGAAGGCGACGAACGGCGTTCCCGGCAGGAGGAAGCGGCGTGGCGGAGTAGGAGGAGGCTCCATCTCGTACTTCGGCACTGCGCTTCCTCTTGCGGGGAACGCCGTTGTCGATTCACCTCCTTCACCAAAGGTTGTGTCTCCGTAAAGGGGATGTATATGAAGAACCGATATTTAAACAAAATGAATCGTCGGCTGACAAGCCCGCCGGTGCCTCTTCTCCTCACTTAACCGAATATATAACGTACACGTCACTCTTCGTGCCTGCCGCTAGCATCAAATGCGATAGGGATTAACAGTGCAACGCGCACGGCGATTAATAGTGCAACGTAGGGTAAAAGACTACAACCGTGATTGTAATGGTGCAATGTGGTCGACAGGAAACGGTGCGCAACGCGGTTAATAGTACAACGTAGGGTAAAATAGTAGAACTAAGTTCATAAGGGTGCAACTATGTCACTATAATAGTGCTATAGATTCATGGAACAGCAAACACACGGTCTGGCGAATAGTGTGGATATACGCTCCCAGCGCAGCGCGCATTTAATGCTTCTAAAAGTACGTAGCGTAATGTCTACGTTATAGCGTCTCTTCTGTGAGGCGAGGAGACACCGGCGGTTATATCGAAGCTGCCTCGGGAAAAGTAAAAGCGACTATTCAAACATATTTTGGTTTTGTTTAAATATGGCTTCTTCAATTTTATTCCTCGTAAAGACGTTGCACTATTATAATGAATGTTACTCTAATATCGCGCCAGTATTGCACTTTTTTTGCATTTTGTTACTTGGCGTTGCACTATTATTACAGCCTATCGTTGCACTATTATTATACGATTGAATGAACAATTGATATTTTTAAGTGATGTTACAGTAATACGGCTATTGAGGTGAGCATTAGCAACTTTCTGTTCACGACGAAAACTAATATTTCACGAGCATTAATAGTCGGTGACCTAAATGGTTACGCAACCTCCCAGTCTTGGAGTTGCTCGACTCGATTCTTCAAATGCCTTTTCGTTTTCTATAAAATGGTTCTTCAGATGTATTCTTGTTTCATTACAATATATAAAAAGCACTCTCTAGGGACTTGGGCAACCGGCGACGAGAAAACGGCGATGATGGAGGTACACGAGACAAGGGGAGAGAGCCACAGGAGACGTCGACGAAGAAGGGGCTCGGTCGTAAGTGTACCATCCAGTAAGGAAACGTTAAGATTGATTCGCACTATCTGAAGTACTGTGCTTTATTTGCGACGAGGCACCACCCTATACCAGGTTCTTAAATTCTTCCAGATCTTTATTCTTATCGATAGATTCTAATTTTTTTCTGACTATACTGTCTCTTTACGAACAATATAGTACCAAAACGTCAATGCCAAAGTTCCTAGTGCAAATAAAGCACTCGACATACCCCTCCGAGCGAGCCCTCTCCTCTTTGCCATTTCATCTTCCGATAGAGGAACAGCAGCGTATGTTATGTGCTCGTAGATTTGCCGGCTAGTTTTGATGATTATTCAGTATTTTTGTAAAATGAAAGCCTAATTTTGTTCATTAATAATGTTGATGCGAAAGTTACAGTTGATGTTGTGAACATCGTATTGTATGCAAAACGTGTATTATATGTTGCATTTTCATCAAAAACAATGTATAATTTGCTAGTATATTAATAAAGAGATCCCTTTCTTTACATTGTTACGCCTTATAGTAAATATATCTGTATAATTCATTCTATTCTTGCACCGCTTTTAGCTGTATTACACTATTACAGCAGATGTTACACTATTATTTCCGACGCAATAGCCCATACAATTATTTTGAATAGATGTTGCACTTTTACATTCATATTATAAACAAATTCAGAGAAAATCTTACACTGTTTTCTGACAACTTACAGTAAAATATTTTTAAAAAAGTTCTTGCACCAACGATTTTTCTTGCACTGGTTAGAGAGTTGTTGCACCATTTAGATAATTTATTACACTAATTGGTGAACGACCACACGATTAAGTTTACAACGTTAAACACGAGTAAGTTTACAACGTTAAACACGATTAATAGTGCCACGCGCTGTAAAAGAGCTCAAATCAGCACGTAATGGTGTAATATTATCGTAGTAATCGATCAATGGTTTGAAAGTAATGGTGCAACGAGTCCACAATATTTAGAACTGGCTAATGATGGTCCATATATTTTATAATACACGTTCAACAGTATGTTGAGAATGGTGCAATAAGAAGTTTATTAATGTAAAATTACAACTTACTTTTGGAGCCCAAAGAGTAAGAAGAAGAATTGTAATAGAATATACAAATTGTTTTAATCAGGGATTAAATCCGGGATGAAATCTCCCGAGGAAACTTCGATGTGTCGCCGGTGTCTCTTCCCCTCTCTTACCGGCCAGTGCCTCTTCACTACTTACTCGAGTATAACGATCACGTCAATGTACGAATCTGTCGCTATATTTAATGCCACTATATTTCACATTCTCGCTGTTGGGTGTTTGGTGTGCTAATGTGTCAGGTTTTGTATGCACTCTTACGCTGTTTCGTAAAAAAGTTGGCCCATACTAGCATCCCACTAACTTTCAAACTCCTGTTGCTCCCTATTACCCTATTCTAATCTTTTAAGGCCTCTAAACCGCCTTACGGCGGTCATTGCCCTATCAACCGCATTTCTATTTGTAACCACCATCGTCCACTTCGAATCCCATCGGCGAATACACGACCAATCTAAATCTACATTGCTTGCAATGGCGTCGAAGTTGTCGCAATCTACTGATTCATCGTCTGCCGATGGCCGTAAGGCGCCTTCGCGGCCGGTTGCTGGCGGCCCCGCCGGTAGATTCATTGTGAATTCTCGGTGTTTCGTCGGAGCGTATAAGAAGACTTACGCGTCGGTCGTGAAGCCGCATCATCTTCCCGTTATCCAGAGTACGATATACGGTAATATCTTACACTTCCCCGACATCACCTCAGATAGGCCATTGCTGGAGTTCATCCTCCGTCATTAGAAGGAGGGTGTAGAATTCGAAATAGGCCCTCAAGTCATACGCTTCACAGCCAAGGAGGTGGCAGTTCTTCTTGGATTACCCCTGTCGGGCCAAGCTCTAGACCTAAGCCTCAATTGGGGGTTGGATATTCAAAATTGTTTCCTTGAGGGGAAGAAGGTCGACCGCAAGAACCTGAAGGTGGTTTTGAAGGAGATGTCACCCAAGCAGGACGAAAAGGACATTACCGACTTTGTCAAATTACTTATTCTCTACTTTTTTGTTGTATTCTTTTCACCAATACCAATAATCTCTGTCCCAAAGGACTGGTGGGTCTTGTTGATGATCTCCCCGCACTGGCACGCTACAATTGGCCGGAAGCAGTACACCGGCTTATAATTGACAGCCTATGCTCCGCCGCCATTAAATTGCAACCTAATTCGAAGCGGGTAGGATACGTTCTTGGATGCACCCCGCTTCTCCCAGTAAGTGTCTATTGTTCAAGTAATCGTGCAAATCCATTTTTGAAATAGTGCAAATTAAGCTATTGTATGCTTAAATCAAGTAACTGTGTGAACTCTAGTGTAATATCGTTCTGATATTAGTGTAATAATGTCTTTGCTATCAGGTGTGGATATATGAGCACACTGGGTACAGATGCCCTCTGCCTTCCCGCCGTGCAATATTTCCTCGTGTCCAGAGGTGGGATACGATTAGATGGACTCTTCATTCGCGGGGATCGTCGAGAGTGAAGGAGGATTTTAACTTCACTATGTGCCGCCGCTAGCTCGAACTCTCCCCGGAGGAACTACGGCTTGTGGGTGTCGTGGCTCAAGTTCCGAGGCGCCATCGCCGCCCCAGAAATGAGGAACCTCCGGGGGGTTATAAAGAGGTGATGGCGGCAATTAGCCATCTGGAGGCCGTGGTGTTCAGTCTTGCCACCTCCGTTGCCGGCATACTGAGCAATCCGGCACTCCTACCAGCACCAAAATCCACCCCGACACCTACTGGAATTATCAAAAGCAAGAAGAGGAGGCACGATGGGGTGCAAGTACCAACACCCCCACCGTCTAAATCATCTACGCGATCGACACAGGGAGTTTAAAAAGGAATGATAGGATCGTCCGTATTGGTGATGCCCGCACCGATCTCGGCCATTAAGGAGAATCCCGAAATCGGGAAAGAACGGTCGAGATCTTCTTCCAAATCTAGAAAGGATGGGGCACGCCAAAAACTAGAGAGTCCGCCAAAGGCTCCCAAGGAGTGTCTTAAAAATCGCACGCCGAGGAAGGGCAAACGATTTCGAAGCCCGTACGATCTCCGACCTCGCTGGGGACGAAAGAATAAAGCCGATGACACAATCGCCGACGTATGTGACGCCCTTATTATTTTACATTCTCAACATACGATTGATTCGTATATTTCATCTCAATAATAATGTAACTGTACCAGACTTGGATTAATAAATTCTTGTTTTAGTTCTGTATTTGTGTAAATTTCTTTGTAATAGTGCATCATATACTTGTGTAGTGTAACATAGAATCGCATTATTTGTATGCAGGCTTCGCAGCCGAGACGGAGCGGCCACCCGCCGGCGCCTCGGCCACTCAATATATATGAAGAAAATGTCGAAGAATATGACTGTCCAAAAGCTGGTCTTTTCGCAGGCGACTCCTTTATGAAAAGCGATGAAATAAGTAATAGTGTAAACGGTAATTAAATAGTGTAATTTCTAAATAATTAGTGTAATTGACGCCAATTTTAAATTTTTTAAAATTTAGCTGCATAACATCGTCATCCAAATATGTGAAGACGTGCCCCGTTATCTTCACTACCAGAGTTGCCGGCGGCGGGGGCACCGATGGCGGCGACGGTAACAGACGTTCCGGCGAAAGAGGAGCCGGTGGCAACCAAGACGGCTGAATCGGACATGGCGGGGGTAACTTTCGTGGCGACGGTGGATGAAAAGGAAGCGGCGGGAGCGGCAGATGAGGAGGAAAATGTGGCGGTGGAGGCGGAAGTGGAGGCTGTGGCGGAGGAAAAGGTGGAGGCGGCTGCAGCGCCGGCGGAGGATGAGGAAAAGGAGGAGGCGAAGGCGGCGGAGGAGGCTGCGGAGGAGGCGACCGCGAAGGAAAAGGTGTTGGCGGCGGCAGCTGCGGCGGAGGAGTTGGACAAGGAGATTGCGGCAGCGACTACGACAACGGAAGAAAAGGACTTCGAATTAGTGCCGGGGGTTGCTTCGGAGTTATCGGCGATACACACTAAGACGACTCGCGCATCTAAACGTGTAAGTTGATATTACATCGATACCTTTGAAATAATGCAATATATTGCTATTCGTGTAATATAACCTTTCTTGTTGCAGTACTTTAAATTCTTTGTACAGGACATTGAAAAAATGGACAAGCCTCGCCCGAAGAGACGCTTGGTGCATCTGTCGACGGCGACAAAGGCGCCTACACAAACTGCGAAGTCTTCCATGCAAGAACCCAGCATTATAGAGGTATATGAATATTGCAACGATACATTTCATTAATGCGATACAGCTTATAGTAGTGTAAGCATATCCTGCAATGGTGTAATTACGATCTCATTCTTTCATTGTTTGCTAAACAGCACCCAATAATCATCGACATCCCCCCTCGGAAGAAACATCAAAAATTAAAAAGGGCAAAACACTTAAATTGAAGGTCGCAAAATCTTCACCGCCCCTGGATTTAAAGTACTACGGCAAGGGTGAGTTACCGAAGGAGAATCAGGAGCAAATTGAAAAATTCCTGACAAGCACCACCCCCTCCGCATTAGTAGTGGCTTCGAAAAGTATTGACGTCGGGAGGAAGGACTTCGTTGACCTAACAAGTCACATGTCCTTCGTCAGTTCCGATGTTATTGACAGCTACCAGCATTTACTCAAGGAGGCAGAAGGCCACAGATGCATATACTCCACGACATTCCTTTATCAGACCCTAGGGAGTGCAATGAGCCCCGAGATATTTTTGGACGACATCACCGAGGGGAGGATCAGTGAGGCAAAGTACTGGTTCATCCCGCTCTTCGACTTCGAACACTGGCATTTGCTAGCGGTTGATCTCCAAGACGGAAAGTACCTCCACTTATCGTCCATTAAAAACCCTAAATACAACGCGGGGTTTGAAAAAGCAGTAAGTGTTTTCTAATACTTAGAAATTGTACCAGCATTATCCTATTATATTTCTAATTAGTGTAATGTTTTCTTATGCAGTGTAAGTTCATAGGAAATTATTTGCAACAAAAATTTTTCGATTTGTTTCGGCGCCGCGGTACCTGTCCCGTCGACTGGGAGAAGATCAATATGGAAGACATCCCGATGCAAGATCAGTCAAATGACTGCGCAATCTTCCTTTTAGCATACGAGGAATACTTACAGAAGGGGTGGAACTTGGACTTCTCCCAGAAGGATATGACGAGGAGACGCGGCGAGATAGCAGCAGAATTCTTGCGTCTTTTTTACTCGTAATAATTCGAGGCTGATTCGAGTTACAGTTCTTTCATTTGTACTGTCATTTTTTTCACACTAAGACGAATTGGTGTACATATTGTAATTCTCATTACATTTGTTATAAAGAAATGAATTGAATTTTACTTGTAATGTTCCTCGTTACACTATTTACAAGAATGTTGAACTATTATCCCTCCTTACTTCAAGGTGTTTGCACTGGAGCGAGCCTAGTGATGCACGCTTAGAAGGGCAGTTACATCATTTAACCTGGCATTGCTCCTTCTCGTTGCACTATTATCCCGGATGCGTCCTCTCAGTCTTGTTTTAGCTTCACATATTTAAAATTATTAAAGCCGAACAGCAAACAGTGGGGCTGGCGAATAGCGGAACAGATGTTGTTCGAGTTCCGAAAAAGAGCCATGTTGCGTGAAGCGCATGGGCCGCATTTAATGCCCCGAAGGGTTTGTCTAGGGGAATTTCTAACGGTGCAATGTAACAGACATAATAGTGCAATTGAATGTTTAAGTGCGTTAAGAGAATCCATGTTGGATTGTAACAGTGCAATTCATTGTAGAAATTGGTGATTTGTTTACAGCTGTTACACTGTTTTATTTCCATTCCCAAACATCGAAAGTTGCTTACCTTCCCGAGGCGAAATTTTCTTACAATCCTGTAATTATATGAGGTCCATGCGCTATACGCAACAGCGCCGTTTTATGAAAGAGCATTAAATGCAAACCATTAAAGAGCCATTAATACAGCAAGCGCGGGAAACGCAGGTTTAGGGCGACGATATTCTATTCACCAGAGCCGGTATTTGCTGTTAGGTTTTTAATTTTTTTATTTATATTATTTGGAAGTGCAGCTGCAATTGTCTCAAGGACTGAAGGGAATATAAAATCTAATGATTCCACTGTCTCAAGTACACAACTTAACAACTCATGCACGTTAACTGGATTATATTATATAAAGAGTGTTTTTGGATAACTTTTAGCTAATTTCTTGTATCCAACTCTTATAAGTCATGGATAACACTGAAATTCCAGTGCACTTCAATTTTAATGGGTGTTTTAAGGAGGAAGGAGGCATTGTCAATTATGTAGGAGGATCCAGCCGGCTCAATTTCATCAGGCAAGGCGATAATTTTAAATCCCTGCAAGCAATGTTCTGCAAGTACATTAATACTTCACAGGAATCCTGCAATATCGAAATTAAACTTTGCTATAGTGGGAATCTCAGCAAACTCATCGACATTGTTGACGACGACGATGTCGGAAACATACAGAGACTCTATAAAACCCACGCGTATCTGATGGAGCTTTATGCTGTGAGTAACTTAGTCGAGAGAAAGTTTGCTACTTGTGATCCCGATGATATAGACGAAGTGCTTACAGACGAACAGCTGGATCTGTTGATTAACAGGCGTTCTGGGAATGCATCTACTCCTCAGCAGACAAATTTTGAAATAGTTGGCTCGTAAGTTACACTATTATTTCTTTTGCACCATTACCGAGCCTTATTGCACTTGTAACCTCTTTATTTTAAGCGGTTGCACTACTCTCAATGCACTTTTGCACCATTATATTTTACTTCTTTGAACTGTAAGCAATATATATTATACGGTTGCACTATTACATAATTTTTTTATTATATATTATTTTTATGCTGCACTGGTTCGCGTAATATTTTGCATCATTACTTCGACCTCTTGCACCGTATGAACTTTACACTTAAGGATTCTTGTACTATTTAATATTTACAATGCACTCCTTGCTTTCACTTGTGTTGCAGATTTTCTCATCCTATTCTTATTGACGATGCAGAAGCGGTAGACAGTGACGACGGTTTTATTATTGCTGATCTGAAAGACGAGTCAGATTCCGACGTTAGCATCCGTATCGTCTCGACTTTTCTCGACGCAGCTCATCGGACATACAGCACCATGGATGTTCTCCCATTGCGGCAAGGCGATACAGTGGGACTTACTGCTGAGCAATTTCGCGACGACGAGCTTAAAGAAGACCTCATTGTAAACAGCTCTACGATGGAGTCAGTTGTTGACGTCGCAGAAGCGGACGATGTCCACGAGGGCCAGCTCTACAAGACGCAAGGCGACTTCAAACGAGCTCTCAAAGCATACGCAATGAAAAGAGGTTTTGAGTACGCACCGACGAAATGCAACGACCATAAGATAACCNACGAGCTCTCAAAGCATACGCAATGAAAAGAGGTTTTGAGTACGCACCGACGAAATGCAACGACCATAAGATAACCGCACGATGCCGTGTCTCAGATTGTCCTTGGAGAATAAAGGTGCGTCAAGTACCAGGAATTGCTCAATGGTGGGTGAAGAAATTTGATTCACAACACACTTGTAGCAGAGCAATAAGGGGATTGGGCTACAGGAATTGCGATGCGGCTTTTATAGCAGCATTTGTTAGGGAGCAGGTGGTGGCAAACGAGAAATACACGCCGAAGATGGTTCAGACTGAGATTCTTCGGCAGCACGGCGTAAAAATTTCATACTGGAAAGCCTATCGGGCTAGAGAATTGGTCCTTCAAGAGGTGCGCGGCGATTTCGAGAGCTCGTTTGCTCTACTTCCCTCGTACATGCAAGAGTTGAGGAGTGGAGATGCGGAAACATGTCTCCAATTACTTTACCAGGACGAGGGTCATTTTCACCGTTTTTTCTGGGCATTCGGTGCAGCGATTCGAGCATTCAGGAAGCACTGCAGGCCGCTGATTGGTCTGGATGGTACGTTATTGCACTATTACGCCACTGTCACATCATTATTTTACTATGTTGCACTATTATATAATAAATTCATGAATGTAATACAATTTTTTACACGATTACACATTAATATACACGGTTTCTTATTCTTCCAGGAACCTTCCTAACTGGTAAGTTTAGATATTGTCTGCTGACGGCGTCATGTATTGATGGGAATAACTGTATATTGCCATTGGCGTGGGCAGTTGTTGAAGGTGAAAATCGCTATTCCTGGCACTGGTTTCTGGAACAGTTATGGGATGGCGTCGTCGGTGATCGCGACTCCAGCAGAGCAAATAGTGTACTTACTATTATTTCCGACCGCCAAAAAGGATTGATTGATGCTGTATCTGATGTTTTTTCGGATGCAGCTCATGGTTATTGCAGTTACCATTTGTCTACCAATCTCCCGCACGCGCAAAAGAATACACCTGCGTGGAGAAGATTTTGGGCTGCGGCGCGTGCATACACTGTCGCGGAGTTCAACGAACACATGAAGAAGATGAAAGAGTTGAACCCCGAACAGTACAAGTATGTGGTCAAGCTTCCTCAGCATAGGTGGGCTACCTATTGCTTCCTGGGGAGGCGTTATTCAATGCTCACTTCCAACTGTGCCGAGACGATAAATAGTGTAATTCGACATTTAAAGGGCCTTCCAATTACCTATCTCGTCGAGGAAACATGAAAGAAAATAGCTAGTTATTTTTACCAGAGGAAAAATAATGGGGAGAATATTACCAGTGTAGTAACATCCTATGCAGAAAAGATATTAGGGAGCTCGAGGAAAACATCCCGTTTTTACACGCTGAATCCTTTGATCGATGTCCTCTTTCAGGTATTATCATTTATTTTGCACCATTTAGTCAGTATCTTACACTACTTATCAATTAGTTACATATAGCCATTACACTATTTGTCCCACCCTTTGGACTGGCTTGTTGTTTTTCTGGTAATTGCAGCCGACCGTACGGATGTTGTGCATCTTTCCAAAAAGACATATTCTTGCAAGCGATGGGACATTGACGGCATTCCATGTAATCACGCCATGGTAGCAATTTCATTTAGGCTACGGGATCCGTATGATTTTGTCGAGGATTGGTTTAAGACCTCGACTTATCGTGCAACCTACAACGATTGCGTCCCCCCCACCAGAGGCAAAGAGTAATAGCCTGCAATACCAAGTAATGTTGTTCCGCCGCGGCCTCCAAACATCGACATACAACTGGGCAGAAGAAAGGTTTCGCGGCGAGAGTCTATTGCTAACGGCTTAATAAAGAAGCGGTGCCGGAATTGCCAGAGATGGGGGTACAACAAAAGGTCATGCAAGAACCCTCCTGTGGCTAGAGCAAACCAGCAGCCCGCGACGACATCCGCGGGCGCACCGCAGGAAACATCGGAAAATCCATACGTCTTATTGCAATAGTTCAAGGCTAATGTTAATAGTGAACATATAGATAATTTAATTAAGTAAATTTTTGTAATAGTATAAAATAGAGGATAACAGTTCAACATATTTAAAAAATAGTGTAACGAGAATCTCAAAATTTTTACTGGTTAAGTAAGGTTGCACTGAAACGAGGCAACAGATGCACTGTTATAGCGATAATTGCACCATTTCTACTGCAGTAGAACATTCCCATTGCACTATTATCCCTGGCGCATAGAGACTAATTCGACACGGCGTCTGAATAGTCGGTTTATCTTCTCGAGACAGTTTCGATATACCCACCGGTGTCTCTTCGAGCGCTGAAGAGACGCTATAACGTACACGTTAGTGTTTGCTATCAGGTTTATAATTTATTAGGTCAGTCGAAGAGGCACCGGTGGGTTGGTGAGGTAACGATTCGTTTTGTTTAAATATCGGTTCTTCAGATGCATTCCCCATTACGAAGACAGTGGTGTTCGTGAAAGAAGTGAAGACGACAACGGCATTCCCGGTAAGAGGAAGCGCAGCGCTTCCCCTCCGCAGCAGCGCTTCCCCTCCTACGAGGAACACCGTTTGTCGCCTTCGACTCGTTCACAAATATTGGCCTTGCTTTAACCTCCTCGCCTTTACGTAGAGAAGATTCGCACTATCTGAAGTGTTTTATTTGCTAGGAGCCCATTGGCCCTCCTCTTATACAGTTTCTTAATTTCTTGCAGATTTTTATTCTTATCGTTGGATTCTAATATTTTTCTGTCTGTACTGTTTGTTTCATGGTAGAGCGGAGCTCCAAATTGCCCAAAGCAAATGAAACATTCCAGATAGTGCAAATCAACCTTAACGCCTCGTTGCTGGATCGATCGTATCCTTCCGATCGAGCCTCCTCATCCTAGCAGTCTCCTTCGGTAGTCTCCTTTGGCCAATATCTATTTGCGTCGGCTATGTGATCGTGGATTTGCAGATAAACTTCGATGATTTCATAATCAATCTTATGAAGAGATTGTTATAGTTGATCTAATAGAAGGTTGCATTGTGATAAAATCGTGTAATCGGCTTTACAGATAATGTAATTCTTGTTTACAGATTAATGTACTCCTTACGAATTTGTTACACTATTTACAAGTTACTCTCTTTTAGCAAACATTGTTGCACTGTTTACTTCATATTATAATATTAATTTCAGACTTTTTTGCACTATTATGTTCATGTTATCACCTAGCCTGAGAAACTTTAATAAGAAATTGCACTATTATCCTTGGCACGCGGAGGTATAGCGCCACGGCGGAGGCGGCAATAAAGAGGTGGTGTAGCCTCCTCCTACTCCACACCGCTATATTCGACGTCACCATATCCTTTCATTTGCACTATTAGCTTAAAATTATATTAAGAAATAAAATAAGTAAAATTTTGATTGTTATGGATTGGTTGCACTGGAACGAGGCTACGGATGCACTGTTATAGAAGGCGGTTGCACCATTTCTCCTTTCGTGCCTCCTTCACGTTGCACTATTATAGGAAAACTCAATTGTAGGTTTGACTATATTAGCTCTTTTCGTAGCTCCTTTCGTAGCTCCTATAAAAGAACGCCCGATTGAGTTTCGTAGCTCCTTCGCGTTGCACTGTTTACTTCATATTATAATATTAATTTCAGACTTTTTTGCACTTTTATGTTCATGTTATCACCTAGCCTGGGAAACGTTAATAAGGAATTCATCTCTGATTAATGGGTTTGTATTTTCTTTTCCTATTCTTCTTCTTACTCTTTGGGCTTCTAAAGTAAGTTAACTTTTACTTAGAAAATTTCGTAAAGTCTTAAAGCCGACACGGCGGCGGCGGCGGCGGCGGCGGCGGCGATAAAGAGGTCATGGAGCCTCCTCCCACTCCGCCCCGGTATTATTGACGGCCCCCATGTCCTTTCATTTGCACTATTAGATTAACATTACATTATGAAATAAAATAAGCAAAATTTTGCTTGGTTTTGGAGAGGTAGGGATGCAAACGGGGCGGATCCGGGGGCGGGAGAGTTCCCCCACCTCCCGCTCCATTTCTTATCGGGGCAGGGCGGGGCGGATTCGGGGCGGGTTACTTTTCATTTTATTTTTGGCTCCCACTTACCGCTCCATTCGGGGCGGATCGGGGCGGGAGCCGGATTTTTGACGGATCGNGGTTACTTTTCATTTTATTTTTGGCTCCCACTTACCGCTCCATTCGGGGCGGATCGGGGCGGGAGCCGGATTTTTGACGGATCGGGGCGGATTGAAGGAAAAAAAGAGTCTCCCACCTCCCGCTCCATTTACTTGGCGGATCGGGGCGGATTCGGGGCGGGTTATATTTTTTTATATTTTTTTGTTCCCACTTACCACCCCATTCGGGGCGGATCGGGGCGGAGCTCCACCAACCCGGATCCATTTGCATCCCTATGGAGAGGTTGCACTGGAACGAGACTACGGTTGCATGTTAGAAGGTTCGTTCCATCATTTCTCCTGCCGTAGAGCCTTCGCCTTGCACTATTATCTCTGGCGCGCGGAGGTATAGCGCCACGGCGGCGGCGGCAATAAAGAGGTAGTGGAGCCTCCTCCTACTCCACACCGCTATATTCGACGTCACCATGTCCTTTCATTTGCACTATTAGCTTAAGATTACATTAAGAAATAAAATAAGTAAAATTTTGACTGTTATGGATTGGTTGCACTGGAACGAGGCTACGAATGCACTGTTATTATAGAGGGGGTTGCACCATTTCTCCTTTCGTAGCTCCTTCGCGTTGCACTATTATCCCTGTTGCGGGGCGCGCAGTATTTCTCAATAGCTTTAGAAAATGTCTTAAAGTCTTAAAGCTGAACAGAAAACAGCGGGGCCGGTGAATAGCGGGGGCAGATATGATCCGGGTTCCGAGAAATGAGCGAGATTGCGTAAGGCGGAAGCGGCGCATTTAATGCGCGCCTGACCGTACGGCAGGGTAGTAGGGTAGTATACGTATGTCAAGAAATATGCGGGAGGTTATTGTATAGGAGGGGCATTTTGGTCAAGCGGCAGAAAAAGCGGATTGAATCTGCAAAAACGACAAAGGTGGCCCGGTTTTGTAAAAGCCCAAAATAAGTGAATTTTTTATGCAAATTGGCCCATTATTTTCTATTTATAATTACTTATTATTTTTTTTTATTTCATTTTATCTGCTCAAATGTTATTTTTCTTATTCTCGAAAACAACCTAATTTTCATTCAAACGCAAAGTGATCTAATTCTCGCTTATACCTAAACTTCCATTTATCAAATGCAAAGTTGATTTAATTTTCACTTATACCTAAACTTCCATCTATCCCTGCAATAGGCAGTTATTTCAGGGAAACCATAGAAAAACAAACCAAACATTTTCCCTTGGCAGCACTACTGTTCTCCCAGTCGTTACCAGACAAACAGTCGGTTTTCTGCCAACTAAAACTTTGACACGCTGGGCGCGCCCTCCTTTCTTCACTCCACACACACACACACACACACACACACACACACACACGAAAAGCACAAACGTGCACGCCTCCCTGGCTGCTTCATTGACCGCAATCAAGTAGAGACAAAGAAAAAAAAAAAAAGAAACAACTTGCCAACTCTAGGCCATTTTAGGCCATCCAAGTGGAGTAACACTTCGTTTTTTTCGGTATTATAAACAATGCAATGTTGGCAAAACGTCAAGCATGTCGTGGATTTTGTCAAATCTCGGCAGATAAAACCCAAAACTGAAAAGCGAGACAAAAAAAAAAGATGCAGCACATCTAGCAAAGGTACCAGTTTAAACAACACAAAAAGTGCAATTCAGACAAGAATACGGCAGCGTTCTCAAATCCCGACTATGAGGGACAACGAACAAGAAGGAATTCGAAAATCCTAAAGACCCAGAAACCACGACACAGCTTGTGCCGGTACACTAATCGAAACATTACTGTGCTTTCTTTTGGGCATCTTTCTGCTGTCCCCTCTTGCGGATCTTGAGGCAGAAGCCGAGGCGCCAGTAATCGATCGCAGACTCGGGAAGCAAGGAGAGCAGGCCCCAGATGAGGGAGTGCGGCCAGTAGGGAGTGCATCTTGGCTCGTAGCCAATCCACCGTACCGCGGCACGAGTGTAGGTATCAGCTGACGGGACGAAGAAGGAAGATTTCCTGATGGATGCCATCTTCGTAGCGACGTACAAGGGCACCTGTTGTGAATAAGTTACAGGGAGGTCAAAGACTAGACTGCAACAGTTTAAAGAGGAGACTTGCCCTAGCGGATTAATTAGGTAGTAGTAAAAATAAAAAGTAAATTAAAATCTATAGATCTGCTATTCTTTTGTCGAGTCTGCTGCGCCAAAAGAGATGTCATTGGAGGTAGTAGTCACCAAGCAAATATGAAGACAAATGACAGAAGAAAAGAAAAGTAAATGGTGAAATTTGTCCCATGTGACCTAATTTTAGATGCCTAACCATAATTTCTTATCTATAAGATGTGGATACTTACGTATCCTTCAGAAATCTTTCCCTGCCAAAGTTAGAGAATTCTTTAACTTCAAGAATGTTTATCCAGTCATGCATCAGGTGATTTGAAATCATCCTAGCCAGAAGCTTTTCTTTCAGCATTAGGTTAAAATTGATAGTTTATTTGATAATTTGCTCTATTTATACCTGGCAAAGATAGTCAATACCGTGGAATTATACAAGAGTGCATAAACCCATCTTTTCTTTTTCCGTTTATCATTTTTTTTTGAAACTTCCCTTTCTAGAAAATACCAAAATATCAACTAGATACACTATTAGTGGATATCTATTACAGCTTCCTATGTGAATAGAGTCCAAAGCTATTATCCAACAAATTTAAAGTTTACATATTCTTGTTTCGAATCAGGTAATGTTTTGAGTACTTGAAGTGCTGCTCAATTACGAAGTTGAAGATTTAGAGGCAACATAACAGGAAGTTCACCTAGTGACCTCCAAAGGCAAGCCTTTCTATTGTCATTGTAAGGCTTTTGCCTAGGTCAGGCAATCTGAAGGCATCATGTCATAACCTAGTAAAAGTAACTTTTCTCTGTGTTTCCAAGGAATCAAAATTAACTTTTTAGTTAACTTATCTTAAATGTAAAGAGCAGTGAAAAATAAGCTAAAAGTGTTTTAGACACTATCAAACCATTAAAGACCACATTGCCTTCCACTTCGAATACGATATAGAAATGAGCAACGAAAACAAAACATGCTTCCCAATCGTAATAGTAATAAGTCTTCTCCTGACGGACAGAACCTTTTAGAACTAAAGTATGGAAAGTTTCAAATCAAAACGTTCGTTAAGGCCTGTAAGGATGGACAAATACATTATTCAACATATCTCCCTTGTTTACTCAAGAGGCATGTGGTAATTTATTGGTACGAGCAGGAAAAGATGTCTACAACCGCATATCATAAATCTGCACTAAATTATTTTCCCAACAATAAAATAACCTTATCAGTTTAAATACACCATCTCGAGAAGTCATGATTATTTCGCCCTTATAAATTAAATCAAACCATTAGGTTGAAATCACTAAAAAAAAAAAAAAGCTCCATGGCACAAAAGTTATTAGCAGATAACTTGCTCCCAGATCCAGATAGGCTCTAAATTAAAAAAAAAGAACTCCATATGATCCAATGTCAGCTATGTGAAGGTTTAAGTATAAGAATACTATTCTAACTTTAGCTCTTCTTAGATGTTATAAAACCCACAACAACACCACACAACGATTCTTCATAAAACATATCTAAAACTAAGTACGATTGTTTTTTCACAATAGATAGGAATAATAACTAACTATATAGTGATTCAGCGAAAGGAAGGATTCCTAAAGAACTAAACAAGGATATCCACATCAAAGATATTACATAGCAATATATTACTGCAAGCAAGCAAGAATCGGCATATTATCTTGTAAGGGCATTTTTCAGGGCTAAATCAAAAGACTGAAAGAGCAACAAGCATAGCAAAGAAGTTTACTTGAAGATGAATTTGAGTGCGTGAAGTGGAATAACAAAGCAATACCTGACATTGCACATCAATCCCCTTGCCCTTGTATTCAACATAAAGGCATCTTGAGAACTGGTCAATGTACCTGACATGTTCACAGTAAATAAATAAACAAATAAATCCCTCATAACACACTTTTCTGTACTATTTCTCATCAAATAGGAATCTAGGCCTCCAGAAAATACAAAACGACGGAGGGAATGGACATCCGGCAAAATTGCATGAAGTACATCTTGCTGTTCACAGATCACAGAGGAAGAGAAAGGAGAATTTGAGTAGAGAATTGGTTTTCAATTTATCCTCTGTTTCCATCTTGTTAATGGTTGGTTAATACTCTAATAAAAATTGTGGGCCAAAGCGAAAACATATTTTGAAAACATATGTCTCAATCAAGAGTCTTAAGAGCAAGAAAATTCACGACCTACCCAATTCATCTGAAGAGTACTATCTGAAGAGTACTAAGAGATCCACAAATCCGCGTAAATCCATAAATCTAAACTCAGAACAAACACACGCTTGCTTGCTCTTGCTCTACCCGTGAATTTATGGTTAAGAGAAAGAAAATTCTCGGATCGTTCTTCTTCGTAAGTCAAACAACGATCGAACGAACGAACGAACGAACGAACGAACGAACGATCGATTAAACCTAAAAGGCGGGCTATGCAATTCGATCAAATCTACGTCACTTTTGTTTGTTTGTTTGTTTGTTTGTTTGTGCGCATTCAATGGGTGAGGGNGGAGGGGAGAAAAGGATGATGATTACGCTTTGGTGGCGGCGTAGACGGCGTAGAGGGGATCGGAGGGGATGACGATGGCGGCGCCGGATCCGATGTTGACGATGGCGCCGCGCTTGCGTTGGAGCATGGCGGGGAGGAGGGCGCGGGTGACGCGGGTGACGGCGTCGACGTTGACGTTGATGAGGGTGCGGAGGAGGTGGTCGTCGACCTCGTGGAAGTAGCGGGCGTAGGGGTAGGACACGCCGGCGCTGTTCACGAGCAGGCCGACGTCGAGGCCGGCGACGGCGCGCTCCAGCCGGCGGACGCCCTCGTCGGCGAGATCGGGCGCGGCGAAGTCGGCCACGACCTCCACCACCTCGACCTTCGGGCTGCGGGAGCGGACGGCGGCGGCGACGTCGCGGAGCTTGTCCGGGTTGCGGCCGACGAGGACGAGGCTGAGGCCGCCGGCGGCGAGGCGGAAGGCGAAGGCGCGCCCGATGCCGTCGGAGGCGCCCGTGACGACGGCCCACGCGCCGTAGCGCCGGCGGAGGGGCTTCGCCGGCCGGAGGAAGCAGACGTACACCCACCGCGCCACGACGAAGCCCACGCGCAGCAGCGTCAGCAGCCCCACGGCCGCCAGGCCCACCGCCCACGCCGGCTGCGACCGCAGCACCTCCAGGTGCGGGCACGACGATGACGACGACGACGACGCCATTCTCTTCCTCTCTCTCTCTCTCTCTCTCTCTCTCCTCTCCGCCCCTCGCCCTCGCAAATGCAACCCGTTTCTCCTCTCTCGGAATGGAACCTTCGAGAAAGAAGCTTCTCAACTCCCTNGAAATTAGGCTCGTTCGAGCTCGGCTCGAATTAATTTCAATTCAAGCTTGAGCTTAAATTTAAGCTCGAAATTAATTTCAAGTCGAATTTAAGCCGAGGTAAGCTCGCTCGAGCACGGCTCGTTTCCACCCCTAATTGCCACCTCTAGTATTCATCGACATCCTTACCAGTCACCCCCCACGCATAATTCTATTTTTGAAATTTAGAGGGACTTGTATGAAATTATAACTTTTTTGGAGGGTACGAAAGAAATTAACACTTCACCCTTGAAGCACCGACAACTTCGGTGAAGCGCGTCGGAGAAAGAAGTGTTTAATTAACCAAAAAGTAATTAACAACAACTAATTAAACAAAAATATTAATAATTATAATAATTAATAATTAATAACTCGGTGGTTGTGAAAGCGATGTCTCCTCTTCTTCTTCTTCCTCGCTCTCTCTCTCTCCTCAACGAGGAGAGAGAGAGAGAGAGAGACAGAGAGGAGAGGAGAGTAGAACCGGATCTCAAAGATGGGTCTTCGCCTCGCCCTCCTCTACTTCGTTCTCTTCGTGTTCCTCCTCGGATTCGCCGAATCTGATGGTAAATCTCTCGCTCGATCTCCACCCTGTTTTTTCTTCTTTTTTTTTTTTGTTGGGATTCATTGTGTGATCGGAACCAAATGGGGGAGAAATGTCTCTTTTAGATTCGCAAATGGTGTGGTGTTTTGTCCAGGATCAAATGGAGGAATGGGTCTCTATAAAAGTTTAAATTTATTTTCATTTTCCACACTAGTTTCTCTTCTTTTTTTCTTTTCTTTTTTTTGCATTTTTTATGTAATTAGAACCAAATGGAGAAATGAGAGTCTCTTTTAGTTCTGTTAAAAAGTTCTTCTTTTTAAAAGATGATTTATTTTATTTATTTAACATTTTTTTTTTATGCATGAATGCTTTATTTGACATGTTTTTCTTAATTTACTAAAAGAGTTCGTAGTATTTAGCAAATGAGAAGTTTGGTCAGATATCTAAGATTACATATAAACATATTCAATTTTAAATTATATTTTCATAATAAAATAAATCATCTTTTATGTGAAATATATTGTTCTATTAAATTATAAATGCTAATGTCTTTTCAAAAATTAAAATTAAATCCCTTCCTTTCAATCATATAAGAAAGTTACCGTGTCCAATAAGTTATCATTAAATAATTAATTTTGATAGTCAAAGTGTAGTGTCCCATCTCGGTTTTCATTTTCGGTCATATATTTTCTTATATTTGTTTCTTAGCTTTCTTCTATTTAATTNAAGTGTAGTGTCCCATCTCGGTTTTCATTTTCGGTCATATATTTTCTTATATTTGTTTCTTAGCTTTCTTCTATTTAATTCATTTAGCTAGAACGAAAATTATAATCTATCTATCCAACTACATTAAAGGAAGATTTGGGGACTAAAGAGTGACGCGTGTCTCCCCCAAACCCTTCTTTACTCTCTCCATATATATATATATATATATATATATGCGGCTAGGATTCTTATGGAAGCACGGAGGGCTTCGTGCTTCCACTTTATTTTCGATGTTCGGACTTTCGAATCGACGATCGGCTCCGTTAGACTTGATCTAGAATATTTGAAGTATCTAGAAAATAAATTTTGTGATTTTTCGATATTATTTGCCTAGTGATCGAAGTGGCTCAAAATCAACGGCTGAAAATAAAAATCTTACAAAATATGATGATATGACATTAAAATTTTAGATCAAAGTTATTGATGTTGTTTTATATGGTATAAAAAATTTTCTATCAAAATTTCATGTGATTTGGATATGTCTACACCGTTAAACTTGCAACCGGCTCACCATGGCCGTTAAAATTATTGATTTTGAGCCCTTTCGATCACTTAGCAAATGATATCGAAAAATCGGCAAATTTAGTTTACTAGGGTACTTCAAGATATCTCTAGTCACTCAAACGGAGCCTGATCGTCGATTCGAAAGTCTAGACATCGAAAACGATTAAAAAACGGGACCTTCGTCTTCCATACAATATATGCGGACAATGTATATATATATATAATATAGTAACGTATATAGTATAGTTATATAAGTATATATATATATATAGTATAATATAATTGGAGCTCCTATGCTTTTTAAAGTACCAGGGGAAGTATTAGTGCTGTGAGTTTTTACCTTTAGATTAAAAAATATGTGGTATAGGATGATGGTGGCCCCTAGGTGTTGAGTGGTGTTCTGTGAATAGTATAATCTAACGGGTGTAAGAATGATCAACAGTGCTGATCTTAAACGGTTAAACCTTCAAGCACAGAAGTGTTGGTGCTTTTACAAGCACATAGCCAGACTCTCTCTCTCTCTCATTCTCCCATTGGGAGAATTCTCTCCCTCGGTCACTACTACCTTATTCTAATATATTATATATATTAAGAGAGAGAGAGAGAGAGAGAGAGAGAGAGTGAGAAGAGATATTATTAGAGAAGAAGAGAGAGAGGGGAGAGCAGTCCGGCCTATATATAGTTCGATAATAGCAAAGCCGTTTGGACTTTGAGTTTCTACTATAATCTACTCCTTCGATATTTCACCCGTTAGATTATACTATTAAACCAACCATCCACCAACCTAGGGACACGATACAATTGTAACTAGCGGACGACTATTATCCTAACCGACTACTATTTATCAACGGCGAAAACTCAATAGTACGAGGGCTTGGTACTATTGATAGTATAGTAGCATAATTCTATTATATATATATTGAGTAGGCTACTATATACTCATTGATTATTGAAGCTTCGTACTCATAAGTTGTTTTGATGATGGAACTTCCGAATCGACGACACTCCGTAATATAATCTAGAGTATTATGAAACTTCTTAGAAAATAAATTTCATAAATTTTCGAATATCGATAATAAAAGTCATCAAGCGGAGAATAAAATGTAGCGGTAAAATGCAACGACCGTCCTAAAAATGGATTATAGATCCTTCAATTTAAGATATCGCGAACTTATTGATCTTTATCGTAGATAGTGAATGGAATTTCTAACAAAAATTCAACAAATTCCGATTCTTTACAACCGTTAAACTAGCAAGAATCTTCATACGCCGTTAAAATTGTTCAATTTTGGTGACTTGATCGTAAGGCTAATGATGTCAAAAAATTCTAAAATTTGATTTTCTAGAAGTTTAAATGCTGTAGATAACGTTAACCGGTGATGGATCGTCGATTGTCGGAAGCTCTCATTATCGAAAACGTTATGTACTGGATGGGCGCATTGTACCGAAATATTGATAAGTAGCCGGACTCTATATATATATTACTAGAGAGAGAGAGAGAGCAGGATGCTTGGCTTCAGGAGCACAGAAGGCGTCCGTGCTCCTGAGCCGGTTTTTGATGATGGAATTTCCAGAATCGACGATCGGCTTGCGTTAGACTTGATCTAGCGTGTTTAGAGGTTTCTAGAAAATAATTTTGTGATTTTTCGATATCATTTACTTAGCAATTGAAAGGATTCAAACTCTTAACGGCTGAAAATAATAATCCTATAAAAATGGGATAATAGTACTAAATTTTCGATCAAGAATCAGTTGTCTTAGTTGTAGATAGTATAAAGAATTTTTGTATCAAAATGTTCCATCTGACTTTCCGACCGTCCTTAGGAACAAGTGGCAAAGGCTTGGTGGCTGGTACTTGAGACCCAAGTTCGACCTAATTGATCGCACATGTTCTATAAGTTTATTTCAAATGAAATAACAAAGCGCGGGTGCGTGCTAGCTATCTCTCAAAAAAAAAAATTCATCTGATTTGAATACTTTACACCGTTAAACTTGAAACGGCGGATATAATCATTAAAATACATTATGATTTTGAATCCTTTCGATCACTAGAGGTAAAGATGATTTAAAAATGTGCAAAAATTATTCTTCTAGGAAAACTCAAATCCTATATCAAGTCTAACGGAGCGCGATCGGCGGCATTTGAAAAGTTCCATCTTCGAAACAGGTCAGGAGCATGGAGGCCTCCATGCTCGTGAGAACACAACAGGTCCTGCTATATATAATGTATTGATATAGTATTTATATGATATATATATAGAGGAGAGAGGAACGAGGAAGCGAGGAATTGCGAGAGAGAATGAGAGAGAGATAGAAAGGGGGGGGGGGGGGGAATAAGTCGATAGCACCAAGGGCTTGATGTGAGAGTTTTCCCGACCATAAATTTAATACCAGGCTTAATTATTTTACCCGTTAGATTTATACTATTCACCAACCACTCACCGCTAGGGTGTCCACATCATCCTAAACGTACATGTTACCTCATCCAAAAGATACAAAACTAATAGGCAACGCAAGCGCATTGGTGCATATAGTAGTATTCAGCCTAATTCGTATATATATATACGTAAGGTAGAGAGAGTCCGGCTGCTATATTCGGTAGCAGAGAGGCTTTCCATGCGTTACCAAGGTTATTTCGATGATGCGGTCTCAAATCGACTCGAGCTCGTTTAGACTTGATCATATAGACTACTTGAAAGTATTTGGAACTAAATTTAGAATTTTAGACATCATTTGACTAGTGATCAGAAAGGTTCAAATTGACAATTTTAATAGTAGATGTGATGCATTTGTAAACTTATAGTGTAAAACAATCAAATCAGATTGAATTTTTAATAGAAATTTTTTTTTACGTATTTAGAATAAGGATTAGTATCTCTGATCTTAATTCAAGTCGTCTATCATCCCCCCCCATATTTATGAGTTTTTTTTCAGGCCGTTCATTTTTTAGACTACTCGTTTATAGGTAGAGATCGATAGCGAAAAAATTATAAAATTAAGTTTCCAAATACTTTCAATAGTGTAATCAAGTTAAGGAGGCCGATCGTACGATTTTGGGAAGGGGCATATTGGAAAACAACTTGGTACAGGACGGCGTCCAGGTGTACCAGATGGTGAGAGCAGCTAGAAAATTATAGAAAATTAATAGAAAATTTTATATGAAATTTATAGAAAATTCTACTTAACATCAGTATGCATGATCGAATACTTCCCGGATTTAAAATTTGAATCTTTTTGCACTGTTTTTAATGGGAGCATTATTCATTTCAGCCGTTCATTTTGGGCTACTCGTTCACTAGACAAACGAAATCAAAAAATTATGAAATTTGGTTCTAGATAATTCCAATAAGCGTAGATAAGTTAAGGACGATCGCCGAATCGGATGTCCGCATCATCGAAACAGCAACTTAAAGCACGGGCGACCTCCGTCTGTTCGATAGAGGACCTAGCTCTTCTCTCTCTCTCTTCTCCTGCTCTCTCACATTCTCTCTCATCTCTCTCTCTCAGAATCTCTCTCGTCATCTATATATATATAATATATATAGGAGTCCGGCTATATAGTTTATGAGTATATCGCTTCGTGACTCATTAAGACTCGTTTTCGGATGTAGAGCTTGCGATCTGACGATACCACACGTTTAAACCGTTATTTACAAGCCCACTTTGATGGATAAATGATCAATGCATACATAGATAAAGATCAATAACTCGTCGAATTTGAAATTGAAGAATCCGATCACTTTTTTAGACGTCGTTCGATTAGTTTGACCATTCATTTTATGCCCACTTGATGGACTTAATTATATATATCGAATTTACGAAATATTATTTTTCTAGACAGATTCAAAATGCTCTAGATATATTAACGAAGTGGATCATCGATTACGGAAGTCCTCATGAAAACAAGCTTATGAGTAGAGGGCTCCAATACTCATAATAGTATAGTAGCCATTACTATATTATATATATATATATATATACTATATATATATATATATATACATTGGCTCTATGTATTAATAGCACAGTCATTGGTGCTTACAATTTTTGACCATTGATAAGAGATTGTGGCGTTAGGATGATGCGGGCCCTAGGTTGAGTGGGTGGTTGGTTAATAGTATGATCTAACGGTGAAATGATTCAAAATGGTAGATCTAACGGCGGAAAACTTGGTAGACGAAGTGCTTCGTGCTATTATAGGCATAGTACCGGACTCTATATAATATATGAATTAGGCTAGGAGATACTATTATAGTAAACGCTCTTTTGCTATCAGTTTTTAACGGCCTTGATGAAAAATTGTATGGGTTAGGATGAATTTATTCAGTTAGAGTTAGTGTGTCCTTAGGATTGAGTTGGTCGCCACAGGGTTATAAGTATTTAATCCAATGATTAGAAATGATGAAAAAAGAATTGATCCAAAGGCTAAAAACTTGTAAGGAACATAACAATGGAATTGGCTAACTAATGAGTAGCCCAGTCCAACATGATAATATATAGGTATATATATATATATAAATATATATATATATTATATATATATAGTATATATATATATATATACATATATTTGATACAAATATTTAAAATTTGGATCTTTCAATTTATTATGTTAAATTCTAATTTTTACAATTAATTAATGACTAGTGATAAAGGGTTCAAATTGACAATTTTTAAATAGTAGATGTGATTGCATTTGTAAACTTATAGTGTAAACAATCCAAATCAGATTGAATTTTTATAGAAATTTTTTTTTACTATTTAGAATAAAGATTAGTATCTCTGATCTTATTCAAGTCGTCTATCATCATATTTATGAGTTTTTATTTCAGGCCGTTCATTTTTTAGACTACTCGTTATAAGGTAAGATGATAGAAAAAATTATAAAATTAAGTTTCCAATACTTTTCAATAGTGTAATCAAGTCTAAGCGGGCCGATCGTACGATTATTGGGAAGGGGGCATATTGAAAACAACTTGGTCAGACGGCGTCCGGGTGGTACCAGATGGTAGAGCAGCCTAGAAAATTTATAGAAAATTTAATAGAAATTTTATATAAAATTTATAGAAAATTCTACTTAAACATCATAGCATAGATGAATACTTCCGGATTTAAAATTTGAATTTTTTGCACTGTTTTATAATGACATTATTCATTTTCAGGCCGTTCATGTTTGAGGCTACTCGTTACTAGACAAACAAATAAAAATTATGAAAATTTGGTTCTAGATAATTCCAATAGCGTAGATAAGTTTAAGGAGATGCCAGAATCGGATGTCCGCATATCGAAAAGAACTTAAAGCACGGGCCGACAGCCTCCGTCTTTCGATAAAGTAGGAAGCCTAGGCTCTTCTCTCTCTCTCTTCACTCCGTGCTCTGCGGTCACATGTCTCTCTCATCTCTCTCTCTTCTCCGTCTACTCCTCTCTCTCTCGTCTATTATATATATATATATATAGGGTCGGCTACTATATATTATGAGTATGATCGCTCGTCGTACTCATAAGCTGTTTCTGATGTAGAGCTTGCGTCGCGACGCATCCGACACCGGTAAACCGTTATTACAGGCGCACTTTGATGGATTTAAGATCAACTCACTTACTAATAAAGTATCAATAACTCGTCGATTTGAATTGAAGAATCCGTATACACTTTTTTAGACGTGTTCGAAGTTTGACCGATTCATTGTTATGCCATTGATGGGACTTAATTATATTTCGAAAATTACGAAATTTATTTCTGAAAGTTCAAATGCTCTAGATATATTTAACGAAGTGGATCATCGATTCGGAAGCTCCACATTGAAAACAACTTATGGAGTAGCAGGGCTCCAATATCATAATAGTATTAGTAAGCCATTACCTATTATATATTATATATATATATATATATACTATATATATATATATATATAATTAGGCTCTATGCTATTAATAGCACAAGTCATTGGTGCTTACAATTATTTGACCCATTGGATAAAGAGATTGTGGTCAGTTAGGATGATGCGGGCCCTGGTTGAGTGGGGTGGGTTGGTTTAATAGTATGACTCTAACGGCTGAAATGATTCAAAATGTAGATCTAACGGCGGAAACTTGGTTAGACGAAGGCTTCGTGCTATTATAGACATTAGTACCCGGACTCTATATATATATAGAATTAGGCTAGGAATACTATTAATAGTAAACGCTCTTTTAGCTATCAGTTTTTTAACGCCTTGATGGAAAAATTGTAGGGTTAGGATGAATTTATTCAGTTAGTAGTTGAGTGGTCCCTTAGGATTGAGTGGTCCGCCACAGGGTTATAAGTATTTAATCCAATGATTAGAATGATGAAAAAAGAATTGATCCAAAGGCCTAAAAACTTGTAAGAACATACATGGAATTTGGCTAACTAATAGTAGCCCAGTCCAACATATAATATATATATATATATATATATAAATATTATATATATATAATTATAGTGGTATATATTATATATATATACTATATTGATACAAATTTTAAAAATTTAGGATCTTTCAATTTATTATGTTAAATTCTAAATTTTTACAATTAATTAAATATTTATTTTCAAATTTTAAACTTCAAAATTTAAAATTTTAAATCTTTAAATTCTATGAAATTAATTAATTAATTTTATTAATAATACGAGTAATAAATCGCGTAATAAAATCTAACATGATAGATGCAATTTAAATTATGTAAAATATCGCTGTATAAAAAAAATACAGCATTTAAATTTCAGGAGTAAAATTTTAGAAATATAGTGTATTTCTGTGTATATATAATTAATTTTATTAAACAATTTCTTTTACAATTTTATTTTCCCTCTATTTATTGATTTTTTTAAAAATTATTTTGATAGATTTATCTCAAATTCTTTCAATATAAATCTTTATAAAATAAATTGTTGTATAAATTTACTCTGCTCATATACCAATTTTAATGACTTTTATTTAAAAAGATTTAGCTATTAAATTATTTTTATATAATATTTATTTAATTAATAATTAGGCTTATAAAAATATTAAAAAAAATAAAATTCATTATAAAAGTGTTTTTATATCCGCAGTATCGCGCTGGTATTTCACTAGTGTATGAAGAAGATTTGATACTGAAATAGTAAACATAATAATTTGGGTGTCAACATGGCAATTTTCTTTCAAATTAATAGAATTTTGAATAGAAGAGATACAGGTGAAGCAAGTAACAATAAATATTGGGGACCTAATTACAAAAAGCAAAAGATAGTGAACAAAAATACATAGTCAGTTGGAAGTTGAGGACCAATGCTACACGTAATTCCGAATAATAAATGAGAATTTAAAGCATATATATATATGCCATAATTAGATTAGATGGTGACACTTTTGGCTCCGCAAACAACACGTGTTCGAATGTTTAAAACTCAATCGATTATTCAGTAAAATAATTTGAATCTTAAAGCCAACCAATTTGATTTAACTAAACTAGTATTGCATTTACTATGGTTGCAAAATCGGTCCGGAATGTAATTATCGCGAGTGCATCTCTTGTTCTTTTGAAAGCACTGAAGCTTCCGAGCTTATAATTATTTAAAGATAATAGAACATCCGATTTGACTATCGACTCTATTAGACATAATCTATATTATTAGTACGGTTTAGAAACTAAATTTTATAATTTTTCAACATTATTTACCAAATAATAAAAGGATTTAAAAATAGCCGATAGACATGTTTGTCAGTTCAACGGTATAGAACAATTCAAATTAGCTGAAATTTTAATAAAACATTCTACTTTACTTACCATGCAGTGCAAGATTAATATTTTTGATTTAAAATTTAAGTTTTTTATTATTATTTTTTATAGGATTGTTGTTTGTAGCTGTTCATTTTGAAGCTACTTAATTATTCACTAGGCAAATAAAATCACAAAATTATGAATTTTGATTTCTACATAGCTTCAACAGAATAGATCATGTCTAGTAAAATCGAGTCGAATATCCCATCATCGAAAATAACTTATGATAAATTATAGAAACCCTTTTATAAATACTCGTCTTTTCAATTTCTCTCGTAACTCTCAAAAATCTATATTTTACTCTCTCCATATTTCAAAGACCCCACCCCCTCCATGTCAGGAGTTCTATTACTATTCTGTTCATTTCTTATAATTTATATCCAAAATGCTCCTTCAAAATAACAAAAAATATATTAAAAAATTATTTTTTCTCATATGAGAAGTAAGGGTAATTCGGTCATTTTACTCTCTAAATTAATGCCGCAGCCTCTGAAAATATTTCTGAAAATATTTCTGAAATTTTAAGGGGGCAAATTATAGATTTTTGAAAGTCAGAAAAAAAAAAAAGAGTATTTATAAAGAGGTTGGTTGATGGACAATGTTGCAATTAATTAACCCGTAAATAATGAGAACCTACGTGGATTTCTGGTTTGGCGGAGGACAGGAGGAGTCGGTGCGGAAGATGGCTAACCACATAGAATAGATAGCGACCTTAAACTAATTCTTACGGACCGGATTCATCTACTAAGAATTGGAGAGATTTGAAATTTTAGAGGGTATTTAGAAATTATATATAAACTCGATCGTATATAGCTTGTTTGGACTAAGTCTACGGACCTTAGGACTTGCTTGGTCACGCGTTAGAATTAGTATTGTTTAATAAATTATTATCCTATCATTAATTTTTGGGGAATGCCTTTTATTTTTTATTCACTTAATACACAAGAGAACAATATTTGAATAGTATGAATAATCTATATTATGTTCAACAATAGTAATTTTCGATTCGGAAGCTTTATAATGGAAAATAAATTGATAATAACGGAACTCATTTGCTATCGATATTATTCTAAGATTTAGAAGCTCTATCGTCGAAAACAAATTAGTAGTAGCGAAACTAGTTTACGACTGATATTATTCTAGGGAACCACTTTTATCCTAACTCTACAAATCTTTATCCAACGGCCGGAAACCTACGAGCACCGAAGGCTAGTGCTTTTAAAAGCAAAGGAGTTCGGTTTTCTCTCTCTCTCTCTCTATATATATATAGAGAGAGAAAGAGAGAGAGAGAGAGTCTGGTTGGAATACTATCGATAGCACCAAGCGCTTGATGCATGCTATCGAGTTTTCCACTGTTAGATTGAACTTTTTGACTATTTTTATCCGTTTGATTATATTATTCAATCAATAACTCATTCAACGCTAGAGGGCTCACATCATCCTAACCATACATTTTTTCATCCAAGGGCCAAAAACCTAACAGCACCAATAGCTTGGTGCTATTGATAGTATTCCAGCCTAGTTCTATATATATATATATATATATATATATATATATATATATATATATATATATAT
>NC_033641.1:6553458-6555097 GCF_001540865.1 Ananas comosus
GAGAGGAGAGAGAGAACGAGAGAGGAGAGATAGAGAGAGAGAGAGAGAGGAGGGAGAGAGAGAGACTCCGACGGAAAGAGAGAGAGAGAGAGAGTTAGGCTGGTATACTCTCGGTAGCACGGAGGCCTCCGTACTGCCAAGTTGTTTTCAATGATGCTGTTTTCAAATTGACGATCGGCTTAGTTAGATTTGATCTACACTATTGAAAGTATTTGGAAACTAAATTTCATAATTTTTCGACATCATTTGGTTAGTGATCAAAAGGTCTCAAAATTGACAATTTTAACTGTAACATACCGGATTTTAATATAAAAGTAAAAAATAAATGAAAATAGTGTGAGATACTATTTTTATTGGATTTAGAGAAGTGAAATATAACTCTGGAATAACTCATGCTGAAATCGGAATGAAAACAGAAAATCTAGAATTTTCTGTTGGAAACGGGGCAGATAAATTAGCAGAAAATGCACAGTGTCAGAAAATTATGAAAATGGGAGAATATGTCAGAATTATTTTTATAATACTAGATTTAAAGTTTTATGTTATTCTGACACCCGGAATGTGGAAAATAACTTATGGCAAATTACAGAAACTTTTTTATAAATACTCGCCTTTTCAATTTCTCTCATAACTTTCAAAAATCTATATTTTACTCTCTCCACATTTCAAAGATCCCACCCCCTCCATGTCAGGAGTTCTATTACTATTCTGTTCGTTTTTCTTATAATTTATATCCAAAATACTCTTTAAAATAACAAAAAATATCTTAAAATATTATTTTTTCTCATATGAGAAGTAAGAGTAATTCGGTCATTTTACTCTCTAAATTAACGCCGCAGCCTCTGAAAATATTTCTGCAATTTTAAGGAGGCAAATTGTAGATTTTTGAAAGTCAGAATGAAAAAATAAAAAAATAGGTATTTATAAAGAGGTTTTCTGCATTTTGGTTAAATCAAAAACTAGTTATAAGTTGGTTGATGGACAATGTTGCAATTAATTAACCCGTAAATAATGAGAACGTGCGTGCATTTCTTGTTTGGCGGAGGACAGGAGGAGTCGATGCGGAAGATGGCGAACCACATAGAATAGATAGCGACCTTAAACTAATTCTTACGGACCTTAGTTAGTTAATTCGCGATTAAACGCGAATTATACGTGAATCTTTAAAAATACGAATTAAACAGCGTCTTCCATATTTTTTCGAAAAGTTCGAAAAAATACGCAATTTCTTCGTCAAAAAAAAGTGTTCGCGAATTATTCGCGATTCGCGAATGATTCGGCCAAGAAAACGGCGCTCGCGGTTGCGGATTCGCGGCCAAGGGTCACAAAGTCGCCGCGCTCGTGGTCGTCGTGGCGCTCGTGGTTGTGGATTCGCGGCCGACGGTCTCATCATCGCCGCTCTCGTCGCCGAACTCTTCCGGGTCGTCTTCTTCCTCCTCCGCCGCCCTGGCCGGCGCCGGGAGCAAGATCCGCGGCGGCAAATGTCGTCTCTCCCGAGGAAAGGTGGAAGAGGAACAGTGTAAAAATATCGAAATTTTTGGAGGCTAATCATGCGCGGTCCACGAGGCCACTTTGTGGCCTCGTGGATCACATGAGAGGGAGGTCCAGTGGACCTCCCTCTCATTAATCATATATATAT
>NC_033641.1:6556930-6603495 GCF_001540865.1 Ananas comosus
CAAGAGTCGCCGCGTCGTGGTCGTCGTGGCCTCTGGTGTGGATTCAGCGGCCGACGGTCTCATCATCGCCGCTCTCGTCGCCGAACTCTATCCGGGTCGTCTTCTTCCTCCTCCGCCGCCCTGGCCGGCCGCGGGAGCAAGATCCGCGGGAGGCAATGTCGTCTCTCCCGAGAAAGGGTGAAGAGAACAGTGTAAAATATCGAAATTTTTGGAGGCTAATCATGCGCGGGTCCACGAGGCACTTTGTGGCCTCGGGATCACATGAGAGGAGTCAGTGGACCTCCTCTTCATTAATCTATATAATATATATAATATATATATATATATATATATATATAAAATTTTAAATTTTATTTATAAATATATATTTATTTATTATATATAATATTTTATTTATATATTTATAATTATTTATTAATATTTCTAAATACATAACTTTTATATATTATTAATATATATTTATTATAACTTTGAATATATTTAATCTATATAAAAAAAATTATAAAAATAATATATATAGTATATTAATTATTATATATTTATTATATAGCCGAATTTTTTATTTCGAATTTTTAATTGGTAAACGTATAATATCCGTATAAATCACGTATCCGAATAATTACCAAATCCGTTTTTTAACCGTATTTTTCAACAAATTTAAAAATTAAATGACGAATTTTATCCGAATTATATCCGTACCGAATTTTTGCCGAATCCGAATTAACTAACTATGTTACGGACCGGATTCATCTACTAAGAATTGGAGAGATTTGAAATTTTAGAGGGTATTTAGAAATTATATATAAACTCGATCATATATAGCTTGTTTGGATTAAGTCTATGGACCTTAGGACTTGTTTGGTCACGCGTTAGAATTAGTATTGTTTAATAAATTATTATCCTATCGTTAATTTTTGGGGAATACCTTTTATTTTTTATTCACTTAATACACAAGAGAACAATATTTGAATAGAATGAATAATCAATATTATGTTCAATAGTAGTAATTTTCAATTTGGAAGCTCTATCATGAAAAACAAATCGATAATAACGGAACTCATTTGCTATCGATATTATTCTAAGATTTAGAAGCTCTATCGTCGAAAACAAATTAGTAGTAGGGAAACTAGTTTACGACTGATATTATTCTAGGGAACCACTATTATCCTAACTCTACAAATATTTATGCAAAGGCCGGAAACCTATGAGCACCAAAGGCTAGTGCTTTTAAAAGCAAAAGGTTCAGTTCTCTCTCTCTCTCTCTCTCTCTCTCTCTCTATATATATATATATATATAGAGAGAGAGAGAGAGAGAGTGTGTGTGTGTGTGTGTCACGCCCCGGATTACTCATTTCTCCGGACACGCGAACAGACTCGCCGTATACAAAGAAAATTCTCCTGTATACGAAGCGATAGTTGTACTTGTAAACATACAATACTACACTAGTAGTATAGAGCTGCTAAAAGGAAAAGCATATATAAATAACATCGGTTCAGTACATACATAATATCCTAGTACAAAAACACTCGCTCCAGTGAGGAACTAGCATAACTATGTAAATAACCAAAAACTACAACTACCTGTAGCTGGTACTCCTCTAACTCAGCAACTCATAAGGAAGGGCTCTAACTCGTAACACCCTTTCCACGATCAGAATCAGTAATAGCAGCAGCCGCAACCGAAGGTCCGCAAAAGATCCAAAACTGGGCGTGAGAACTACTGCAAAAAGAAGTAGTCCTCAGTGGGTACCGCTATCGACCTCCACGGCTCACCCACTAAGTCTACAGATGATATGCTCAATGATAGTAAAGAACTGGAAACAATCTACAACTATATGCACTATGCTATCATGATCCAACACTAACTATCTGTAGAATAAGGCAAGCTCTGACCCAATCTCACTAGAGACTGTGAATACACCCGTCCCGCCTGTCGAAGCTACACAGCTACCTCCACGCTAGGCCATCAGTGGAGAGCAAGTTCAATCAGGACAAACCGACATCAACACAAAAGCACTAAGTCCGACTCCGGAGTGGCACTCGTGGGCGCTATCCAACCGAGTATGCAATCGTATCTCTGCCGAGCTCAATCAGGCTCTCATAGGCTATAGTCAAAGTAAACAGGGTCTAATAACCAAACTCACATGCCCTCGGCACAATCTGATGCAAAAATAGTAATCTGGGTCCACCGTCAACCTCAACGGCACCCGTCAGTCCGGAACAGCCTAAACACTGCTGTAAAAATAAGCTCGGCATCTCAGCACGAGCGTAATTGCATTCTACGCTATCCTGGGTATCCACCGCTCACAAAGTGCGGCGATACAAACAAACTACGGATCTTAGAGCTAAATCTGATAGTTTTTAAAAATGACGATGTAGAAACGCTAGTTTTCTCCTAAGTCAAATCCAAGTTCAACATGTATATTTAACTAACATTTTCAGCTCCCAATTCAAATTTCAATAAGCATGCAAATCATAAATTTGAGCTGATTGATATAATCTAACAACTAACAATACATGTTGACAATATTAACTTAGAAGAAAATCCGCCGAATTCGGTAAACATCACATTTAACCCACCTCAACACGAGCTCGACCACAGCACGAAATTGCTGGAGAACACTGCCAAGACCAGCAACAACCCAGCAACAAGCTCACTAATGATCTACACACAAAAATTACCAAAACTCCATCAATAATCCAAAATCAGCACTTATGCCTAAATTAGTCCTAATCTCAATGTCAACTTCACCTTCCAATCTTCAAATCTGGTGAAGTAAGGTTCCAAAACCTGTGAACTATGATGGAGTATCTCCCTCTGGTCCAAAATCCAGCTTTCTCCAAAGATAGCATCAAGAAAACCCACAAACTCGCAATTTCAGTTCAAAAACACCAGCAGCACAGGAAAAAGTCAAATTGACAAAGCTAACCAAAATCAAATGCTGTCTAAAAGGACTCCACGAAATCTTCAGGAAGTCTTCTAACCAACAAACCAAATTTTGTGGCAAACGGAGATTCCTATGTCGCACACAAGCCAAAACGCCGAAGGTTGCTGCTGGAATTCTACCGAAACTGCAGTCCTTAAGGTGGAAAGGGTGCAAATTGGAGGAATTAGAGGGGTTGGAATGCAAATTGGCCTTCTCTGCGAAGAAAAGGTGAAGAGAGCTCACAGGGGTCGAACACCACCTATTTATAAGGTGAAGAAAGGGTACACAAAGCCTCAAGAACAAACATTGCAAACCTACTGTTCCTGCAGAAAACAGGGAATTCAGGCGCCTGAAACCATGTTCTGGGCGTCCGAAACCTCCAGACTACACAAATCTTTCCCTTCGGTTGCTCCGCCTGCGGTCTGCTGCACCCTTATCCTGGCCCGGTGGACCTCACCTACCACCAGACACGTGTCAGCACAAACAATATTCCCAAAGTGAACTTTCGGACCCTCTTCTAAGCACCGGAAACCTAGAATCCGAATTGGTTTTTAGTTTCAGTTAATTTCAGCACTCGGTTCTAGGCGACCCAAACCTATTCTGGGCGCCCAAAACTAGCAAAACTCTAATTTTGCTTACTTGAGTGCGCCAAGTCCATTTTTGCATCCATTTCGTGCAGAAACGACTCCGACTCAGTCCGACACTCTCCAGATGTGTCGACCAGTCACTAGTACTGTAGCCAATCCGATCCAAAGCTCCGGAATACTACAGAGAGAGTCTGGTTGGAATACTATCGATAGCACTAAACGCTTGATGCTACCGAATTTTCCACTGTTAGATTTAACCCTTTGACTATTTTTATCCGTTTGATTATATTATTCAATCAATAACTCACTTAACACTAGAGGGCTGTCACGCCCCGGGATCTCTTTTAGTTTGAAAATACAACGAAAACAGCTAGAAATTTTTTTTGATAACCTGACTCCAGGGTATGTCAGATCCGCCACAAATATAGAGAATCCACTGTTCACACGGACAGAGTCTCCCCTGTATTTGCACGGCGTCGCACAAGTACAAGAGTACAAACATGATACAACCACTATAATGAATATACAATAATTTTTATTCATTCACCATTCACCAGATATTTACTATTCAATGTTTAAACATAAAACCACAAGAAAAACTCTTTTGAAAGCTATTTCGCACACGGGAACCTTTTCTTTTTAAAACGCTACCACGAGGGGTAGAAAACTATTTTTTTTTTCTTTTCACAAAATCCACAAGTTCTATAGTTCATTCAAAACCACATGAATTTGAATAACATAAACCAACTGAACCATGTAATATCAAAGCTATTAATAACAAAAGTAAACAGGGTAGGAACTAAACCAACAAACTGGATCGGAAGCTCTAGCGACCACTACGAACGTGTCTCACGTCTCGTCTCAACTCTCACCGCCGGAGATACCTGAAAAATGGTGGGGGAGATGAGAACATATAAACATGTCTCCCCTCCCAGTGGGTACCGCAAGCCGAAGAAGGCGAGGAGTACTCACCGGATCAGGAAGAGCTANAAGAGATATATATATAAGAAAGTACAACTACTGCTACTGTAATGAACAACTGAAAGTATACATGCAACAAAATATAGTAGCAAGACAAGTGTAAAGAAAGAACTGAAGGTATACAAGAAACAACCTCTACTATAGCTATATGCGTCAACCGGACAAGAAGTCCAAATATACCCAATCTGGTACCTGCTATATTGGTCCGCAGACCTCAAGCGCTGCCTGTCACTAACCTGCACCGACATGATTCACCCGCCCCACAGGACGACCCATCCGGATAAGTACACCTCCGGTCAGTGGCCAAACCGATCCGGTGTCGTGAATACCCCCAAGTGCTGTGACTAAGTCATGCTGGTATGCTGAATACAAAAACCGGCTGAAATCGGTGCCTATGCCGAAGCCAGAAATAAGGGCGTACAACGCCGAACCTCGATCAACCAGATGGAAACACATGACGAGAGAGTCAATGTGTTGCCTGGACCCAAGGTCCACAGAGTCCAACCAACCAGCAAGGTCACTTATACGAAGTACGAGAACCGACCAACCAGGTCAACAGATACGGAATGCAACAACCGACCAACCAGGTCAACAGATACGGAATGCAACAACCGACCAACCAGGTCAACAGAGATGCATATAGATAGAACTACTCTACTTCACTTAGGATACTAAGCATGCAAACAACGAGCAGAGTATAATGGAATAACATGGGTGCAAGGCTCAATATATATATACTATGCAATAGTGACAATAGCAGAGTAAGGGTAAGAAACCATCACCGAGCGTGCACCACTGTACCGACGTCGGATCGAAGTACCCACCTGTCACTGTCGCGTCGGAACACTGGGTATGCACAAGTCAACCGGACCTACGAAGATCCACCAGGTCAGTATCCAACCCACTAACCCAAAGCACGAGACTCACAAACCTCCACAAAAGATCCCTGTAATCGGTTTCCCAAAACCAATCACCGTAACTCACCGGAAGTCCCGAAAACCACACGGGACGCCGTCGGGACCCACTAAGTGTCCCGAAACTCACCGAGCGTACCACGAGTCACCCGCTGCCACAAAACACTCCTGTTTGGATGTCTTGGCAGCAAACACAAGATAACACCGCTACATAATTATCGCCGGATAATTGTACGAATTCGGGTTCCCGAAAGTGTCTATTTCGACACCGGAACCCACCGTCGCTCACCCATCATCACCGAACCCACAAAATGATGATGGTGACCACCCAACAAGGCTCAGTGATAATTTACAGGCTAACCAAACCACGTCGGAAGAAATCCGAACCGAAACCGCGTTCTTTCGTTGAATTTCGCCGAAAAACGCGCCGGAATCGACTTTTCGATTTCCGCAAAAGCTATCAGATCATGGACAATCAGTCCAAAGGTCACCACACACACCAAAGCACTGCCCACAGTAGCCACAAGGTGTACAAATGCATAAAAGTCCCTATGTTAACATAAAATCCATCATTTTATGTAAATCGGGCGACTTCTATGGCTCGTTCTCACAAACTGAGGACTTCTAAGTTCCGCCGAGACACGTACTGACAGGTCTCGANAAATCCATCATTTTATGTAAATCGGGCGACTTCTATGGCTCGTTCTCACAAACTGAGGACTTCTAAGTTCCGCCGAGACACGTACTGACAGGTCTCGACGTGCCGGAGGCCATGCTCACAATCCAGAGCGCAACGGCTCACTGTGGGAAGCGCGGGAGCAACCCGAAGGTTCAGTGAATGGCGCGCAGTCGGGGAAAATCGCGCCGAACAGGCCGATACGACATCCGCTGATCCAAAGTAAGGTGAGCACTGTGATAAGCACTGACCAACGATCACCGTGCTCACCTCCGGAGGCATCGGAGCAGCCTCGGATCGCCGAAGAAACGCGCGCAAGCATAGAACAGCAGCCGAAAAGGCTCAACAGGGTCGACACTGCCGAAACAGCAGAACGGAGTCTCCTCGACAGAATCTAAGGTGAGCACGATGATCATAAAGTTGCCACGATCACCGTGCTCCCTTCCGTAGAGGTCGGGGAGCCTCGGGTAGCTCGGAATAGCAAAGCTACTCAACTGAGCCCTATTTCGGGCTTAGGAGTACCAAGCTCACCTCGGGTGGTGGTTGGAAGCGGTGGCGGCGGCGGAACAAGGCAAACCCGCACGAGCTAGGGCACGGGTCCAGGGGCTGCTGCGGCCACGGCGGCGGCCGGGGCATGTCAGGGACGTCGGCGGCGGGTCCCCAGAGGCCGGAGAGGGAGGAGGATGCGGCGGGCGACGGCGGCGGCAGCCCGCGGCTTGAGCACAACCGCGCCGAGCTTAGCTCGGTCTCCAGCCCTGGGCGGCGGCGCCCAAGGCGCGCGGCGGCGGCGGCGACCCTTTCGGCCTGGGGAGAGGGTGCCGGAGGCCGTGATGGAGGCCGCAGGGGTGGACAAGGGGGGCTACGGCGCGGGGGTAGAGCTACCAGGTCTGCTCGGCCCGAGGCCCGCAGGGGTGGCGGCAGTCGGCCGGGGATGGTCGCCGGGGCTCCAGGGGAAGAGCCAGAGAGGAGAGCAACCTCGGGCTTGCCCCTAACCCGAGATGAAGAAAGGTTGAAGGAGAGAGAGATGGAGAGGGAGGAAGACAATGGCTCAGCGGCGGCCGGGGCTCAGCCGCCCGCGGCCGGGGGCATGCTGCTAGGGCAGGGGAGCGAGGTGAAGGTGGCTGGGGCGACTAGGGTTAGCTAGGGATGGCTAGGGTTAGGTTCCATGGTAGACAACCCTAGGTACACTATATATATAAGGTGCAAATTGCGGAAAAGCCCATCAAACTTCAGTATTTAATAGTGAGTCCCTCACAGCGCCTGTAAAACACGCGAATACCCCTCCACGTACGATCTCACGCAAAACGGTACATAAAATGTCGCGACTTTCACGAAAATACCGTTTTGCGCTCACCGACCTCTCCGCGATCAATGCGCGATCTCCGCAGATCCGTCCGTCAGATTTGCAAACGGATCACACTAGTGCGATCAGCACGATGGAGACAACAAATTCACGATTTTGTTTCGCCTCGATCCTTCGCGGATTCGCGACGAAATCCGATCCATCTCTCCAACAGAAGAACTACGCACAAATACATATAAAACATGTATTTTCGGATTTTCTTGAAATCCGTGCGTCAAACTCAAAATCCATCAGCGCCATCGGTTCTAGAATAACCAAACCGTTCGAAACGAGCTATTGGACTGCTATGAACGGAGTCCGATACGCGCCAGAAGCCAACTTCGCACCGTGGCTTCTCCGGAAAACCGAGTTACTACTCACTTTAAGTGAAACTTGGAGATCGCGTAAAATCTCCGTTCTAACTCGATTTCTCCTGAAACTTGACGAGTACTTTTGTTATTAAATTACACACAAAACATCGTCAACTGAGAGTTTAGCTACACTGTAAATATCTCGGTCCTTACAAGGGCCCACATCATCCTAACCATACATTTTTTCATCCAAGGAACGAAAACCTAACAGCACCAATAGCTTGGTGCTATTGATAGTATTCCAACCTAGTTATATATATTTATTATATATATATATATATATATATAATAATATATATATATATATTAGTTGAGTTAGAATACTCTCAAAGCACCAAGAGGGTGGTGCTTTTGAGTTTTTAGCCATTGGATAGAGAGATGTAAGTTTGGATAATGGTGGTAGGTAGAATAGTGTTTAATCCACGGCTATTAATAATCAAAATAGATCCAAGGCTAGAAACTTAGAAGCACCAAGGGCTAGAAACCTAGAAGCACCAAGGGGTTGGTGCTTCTAAAAGTATTCTAGCTTAGTTCTCTTCTCTCTCTCATCTCTCATCTCTCTCTCTCTCTCTCTTATATAATATATATATCATATATATATTATATTATATAATTTATTATATATAAGTTGTGCTAGAATATGAAAGTTTTGAGGAGCCCAAGGATCTATCTAGATTGTATCTAATCCTAGGAGGGGTGAATAGGTGTAATACCAAAACCACAAATCTCAATGCGATAAAAAATACGGAAAAAAAAATCACACCGAGATTTACGTGGGAAACCCCAACTTGGAGAAAAACCCACGGGACCAACGAGCGAAAAAATAATTCACTAAGGAAAAGATTACAAGGTGATTACCGACTCACGGACTCAACCTCTCTTAACCTCCTATGAATCTCGCGCAATCCTCCGGGTTGTCCACGCCCTCACGTTCGAATCCACGAACGCCACGTTCCGAATCCACGAAATGCCTCCACTCCGAATCCCGAAGCTCACGATCCGAATCCACGAACCGCCGTCAATCACGCCAAATCCACGACGCCGTCATGAAGAATATCATGTGTACGGTGATCCTTCGCTTAGAGTATCGATGAAAATCAGGAAGAAAACTCCAAGCGAAGAGAAGATCAAATCGACATATTTGATATCAAATTAACATCTCTCGATTTGACCTAAAAGAGGCTTTATGAAGAAAATAGGTTTTTGACGAAATCCGAGCTCTAGTTTCATCAAACATGATTTTCGTGATGCTTAATATGTTAGAGAACCCCAATAGCTTATTTATAGACTTTAGAATCAAACGGAGTCGGATTAGAAAGTTTTCACGATTTTATATTGTGTACCGGTACACGAAAGACTGTCACCGGTTACACAATGACGGAACAAATTTGCGAAGCCAAAGTTGATGGCTGTACCGGTACGGGGCAATGGCTGTACTGGTACACAGTGCAATTTTCACACTTTGCACTGTTTCGGGTTTCACAACGTTCCGAGGCACTTTCTAATCCATTAAACTTTGAGTTTATGATTCTAATGCATATAACTAAGTATGAATCACCATAATATGAATTAAAACTTTACCTTTACGTCGTGATTCACATTGTGAGCTACTTTCCAAAATCTTCGAAATCTTGAATTCTTCAATCTTCGTCAATCCGCTTCGATCCTTCAAGACTCCGACTCACTTCACGAAAGTTGCCAATACAAAATCCTTAACAATCTTCCCTTTTGGCAATTTCGTGACAAAACTCACAAAACTCAAAAATACATAAAAGAATCAAAGTTCAATTGTCATCACCAAAACATTGAACTCCTCGCGTGTAATCCAAATACAATTTGAAATTCAAAATTACATCAAAAACTCCTAAAACAGACTCTATGACTTAGACGCAACTAGGAGTCTTGAAGTCTTGATTTCCTGCAAAATAATTCATTCAAAAATGATTAACCCTAAATTCTTATACCTTCTCCCCATTTGTTCACATCTCGATCACATCTCCCCCTTTGTTCACATCTCATTATCCTCTGCTTAGTTCAATGCCTGTTCATCCATGCTCTCCCCCTGTTCATCTACGCTCTCTCCCTTTTTGTCAAAAATTGCCAAAAGAAAGCAAATAAAGAGAGAAAACATACTAGAAAGTATAAGAGTAGTCAAGTCATAGGTACAGGCCTAAAACAAAAGTAAAAATATGCAAAGAAAGATAAGCAAGAAAAACTAAACGAAAACATCATCCTAAACAGCAAATACACCGAAATAGAAAGACGAAGCTCGACGAAGAAATCACTTAGTGTCCTCGTCATCATCCGTCATCTCCATCGCTAGCTCCAGAACCTCCCGCATCTGAAGCTCCAGTAGATAGAGGAATAAGAGGATGTCGTGATGTAGACATAGTATAGACAGGCTGAGGAGGAAAAATATCGTCATGTCTACATCCCAACTTGTCCATCATCCTCTTCATACCCACTTCCACCTTTCTAGCAAGATCAGCCACTTTCTTCTTTAAAGATTGCATTTCATGGCGAAGTGATTCTCCCCCTGAACTGGAAGATCCTTCCCGCTCATATAGAACTCACGAATGAGTTCCACACAAAAAGGAACCCGAGCAGGAACCCTACCAACTGGCTTAATAGGAACTCGCTGAAGTAGTCGCCCAAAGTCAGGAACGTCATGTATAAGATCATTGAAGTTGACATAACGCTCTCCAATGCAAGACTTGCTCATGAACATTCTCCGTCGCTCTAGGGGAACATCCGCGGCATGCTTAGACCGAGTTTCCCTTGCGCGAGAACCACCGCCACGTGAGGATTCTTCAGCTATTCCTTTTCCCTTGTCAAGACGAGTAACAGGTTCTTCAGTCTCTTCCGGGGAGCTTGCCTGATAATCCGGATCAGATCCGGACGCTTCTTCAGCTGTACGTGTCCTCTTAGAGGTCCCTCGACGACCTCTACCACCACCTCGGCCACGACCACGACCGCTTCCAGCGGCCATCAGTACCAAAATCAGCAACACAAGTGAAAACGTCATTTTTCCTATACAAAAATTAATATTGCAGGAACAAAATCTTGAAAAAATCTGTAAAAATAGCGAAAAAAATTCTAATAACATTAGAATGCATACAAATGCTATTTCTAACCAGATCATACAAAAATTTTCATCAAAAATGACATTTTATCAAAAATTTCGAAATTACATGTAAAATAAAGCTTAGAAACTAGATCAGCGAAAAATAATGTGATTTGATGTGATTCAAGTGTTCTAGAAGCAAGATAATGTCCTTAAGCATTGATCTACAGCAAAAAATTGCATAAAAAACGATCAAAAACAGAGATCTAGCTTCAACTCGGAATATTTTCGAAAAATTAACATGAACGCGATGAAACGATTAAATCCAAGCGAAATACTCACAAATTTTTGAGGGAAATCGTGTAGATCTAGAAGAGGAAGGCACCAGGGATTTTTAGAGAGAGAGAGAACGAAGTTTGGTTCGGATTTGAGAGAGAATAAAAGCCCTGTAACCAGTTATATTTCCGCGGCTACAGTAACCGTACCGATACACGGGATTGTGTACCGGTACACATCCCCAGATTTCGAAAAATTTGCTTTAAAAATCCATCAAATTAAATTAATTTCATGCAAATTAAGGATTTTACTTCAAATATCATTAAAATGAGAATAAATTATTATAAGATTTCAAAATACATCGAAACATCAAAATTTCATTATCAAAAATGATCTCAAGTTTCAAAATCATCAAGATGTAACAGTTCACGAAAAATAATTTTTAGAAATTCGGCAAAATTGACACCAATTTGTCGCAATCCGTTCAAAATAGAAATTTAACTAATATGATACCGGGGGTGGCTCTTTGAGCATCTTTTTCAAACTAACACCTTATAACTCCGAAAATTCTAAAATATTCAATTTTTTTTCAACCTTTTCGGTTAATCAATTCAATCTTCATGTGGTAGCTTCACACACTTGCCGGACGACCGGGGTGGTAGCTCTTTCCTACATGTGGTGGTAATTTTCACACTCTTTTTTGATGTAACTCTTTCCACATCTTTTTAAACATAGGAGTTTTCTCCCTTCTTTTTTTAATAAATTCAAACTCTCCCTAAATTAGACAATCTCACAATTGAAAATATTTTGACAAATTTTAGTCTATTAGCAAATATCCATCTATCATATTCAACACACACAACCGAGATAGATTAATCACCAAAAGATCAAATTTGATTTCAAAATTTTAATGAATATATGTAGTAAAAAATCATATATTAAATTATCGTCAAAATAATAAAAAGTCGAGTAAAAACGATAATTAATATGAATTTAACTTAATATGATTGTGAAGTTAAACACCGTTTAAACAACTTCGAAAAATTTCTCTCCTCAAAATAATAATTCTCAATCATCTCCTCTCTCAAAGAAAAATTTTTTTTAAATTCCCAAACACCTTTCCTCAAATCAATTTTAAAAATAACTTCCACACACGAAAATCATCATGTAATGCAATGAATAAAAATATGCAACAAGCACCTATCAAAGCACTACACAAGAAATCAAAAACAACTAAGACGAGAAGCAAGGAAAGATATCACCTTTCCGGATCCAAACTTGTCGGATCTTTGGTTTTCTCGACTTGTCGACGTTTGGTGCCATTTGCTTAGATTTTAGATCAACCGTTGGTGTTTTCTTCGCTTGAGGCTCTGTTTGAATTTGTTGTTTTGCATTAGACATCCGGTTTGCTTGTGGCTTAGGTAGAACTTGGCGTTGCGGTTTAGAAGTCCGATTCTTTTGAGGTACTCGACTCACTTGATTTTTCTTTTGATTCCACGGGGGAAGTTGAGTTGTAGATGATGCCGCTTGAGCTTTAGGAGTTGTCGAATGAGGTGAAGACCTTGCCGATTGATTCATATTTTCTTTGTTTGGGCAATTCCTTTTGATGTGTCCTTTGACGCCACATCGATGACATGCCTTGTCTTTCAAAGTTGTTGAGACTTTCGAAGTTGATTTAGAACCCTTCTCAACAAAAACTCTTTCGTATCCGAGGCCCAGCTTATCCGTTTGACCCAACCCGAGCATATGGTCTAATTTCTTCGATTCCGATGAGAACTATTGTATGTCGGATTGAAGTTGACGAACTTGATTGGTCAATGACTTGTTGGATGTGTGCAATTCCTCGAATTGTTGCTCCAAAAATTCAACAGTGTCTTTATACGATTTGATCGTTGATTCCGCTTCATTAAGCTTCTCTAGGAGGTCCGAATTATTTTTCAAAATTGATTTCCTTTCCTCCTCGAGACTTTTGTTCGTGATCTTCAAGTTGTTGTTTTCCTCTTCGAGATTCAACAAACGACGCCTTAACTTCTTATTAAGTTTAGCCATCTTCTTTGATTCAATAAGAAGTTGATTGTATGCTTCCGGTATGTCGTCGTCGTTTGATTCCTCCAGGCTTTCGCCATTGTTGCTCGAAGAATCATGCGAAGAAAGGGAAATATTGGAATTAGTAGCAATAGAGGATAAACAAACAACGTTAGACGAAGGCAAGGTAGATTTAGCAAATAAAGCAAGATTTCCATTCTTTTCTTCGTCACTTGAGCTTGATTCACTTGAAGTTGTATCATTCCACATCTTTGCTTGCAATGCCTTCTTAGTATATGATTTCTTTGAAGGACAATCCGTTGCGATGTGGCCGTAGCCTTTGCACTTGTAGCATCGGATCTCGCCTCCAAATACATCCTTTTGTTTTGAAGCCTTTGCACGCTTCTTCTCGTTAGAAGATGAAGACTTAGAAAACGTTTGTTGCTTAGACGATGTAGCCTTGTCATTCTTGTGCTTGTTCCGAAAATTTCGACGAAACTTCTTCGTTAATAGTGCAAGTTGATGTTCGAAATCAGCAAGAGTTATATCTTCATCGAAATTTGAATCCTCTTCTTCTTCCTTCGTCTACTTTAATGCAATCCCTGTGCTTTTAGAAAAAGACTTGGAAGAAGATTGATTAGTAGGAAAAGTTATCTCATACGTTTGTAACGCACCTACTAACTCTTCGACTTTCATCTCGTCCGGATGCTTAACGGTTTCGATCGCGGCAACTTTTGCCCGAAAGCGTTCCGGAAGAGTTCGAAGAATCCTTCTAACCACTTTAGAATCCGGGATTTTCTCTCCCTAGTTAGCGCATGTATTGACAGCGTCTTGTAGACTCGTATAGTACTCGGTAAAGGTCTCGTTTTCATCCATACAAATAGAATCAAACTTGCTTGTTAGCATTTGCAATTTTTGGACCTTTACTAAGCTCGTTCCTTCATGTGTAACTTGTAGAGTATCCCAAATCTCCTTGGCGGTTTCACACGCCGAAACACGAGTAAACTCCGTTTGAGACAATGCATTAAATAAAGCGTTTATGCCCTTGTCGTTAAACGAAGATGCCTCGTTTTCATCTTCATCCACTTGTTCCGTGGTTTTGTCGTTTCAACATTCTTGACCTTTTCAAAAGGATGTTTCCATCCAAATTCGATTGATTGCCAAACGCGCTCATCGATTGCAATTAGAAAAGCTCTCATGCGAACTTTCCAATAGGCATAGTTTGTGCCATCGAAGAGCGGTGGTCGATTAATGTTTCCACCTTCGGCCATTAGATAAACAATTTATCTAGATCCTGCTCTGATACCAATTGAAAGTTTTGAGGAGCCCAAGGATCTATCTAGATTGTATCTAACACCTAGAGGGGGGTGAATAGGTGTAATAACCAAAAACCACAAATCTCAATGTGATAAAAATAAATGCGGAAAATAAAAATCACACCGAGATTTACGTGGGAAAACTCCAACTTGGAGAAAAATCCACGGGACCAACAGGCGAAAAAATAATTCACTAAGAGAAAAGATTACAAGGTGATTACCGACTCTACGGACTCAACCTCTCTTAACCTGCTATGAATCTCGCGCAATCCTCCGGGTTGTCTACGCCCTCATGTTCAAATCCACGAACGCCACGTTCCGAATCCACGAAACGCCTCCACTCCGAATCCACGAAGCTCACGATCCGAATCCACGAACCGCCGTCAATCACGCCGAATCCACAACGCCGTCATGAAGAACATCATGTGTACGGTGATCTTTCGCTTAGAATATCGATGAAAACCAGGGAAGAAAACTCCAAGCGAAGAGAAGATCAAATCGACATATTGATATCAAATTACAATATCTCGATTTGACCTAAAAGAGGCTTTATGAAGAAAATAGGTTTTTGACGAAATCCGAGCCTCTAGGGTTTCTCAAACATGTATTTTCGTAATGCTTAATATGTTAGAGAACTCCAATAGCTTATTTATAGACTTTAGAATCAAACGGAGTCGGATTAGAAAGTTTTCACGATTTTACATTGTGTACCGGTACATGAAAGGCCGTCACCGATTACACAATGACAGAACAAATTTGCGAAGACAAAGTTGATGGCTGTACCGGTACGGGGCAATGGCTGTACCGGTACACAGTGCAATTTTCACACTTTGCACTGTTTCGGGTTTCATAACGTTCCGAGGCACTTTCTAATCCATTAAACTTTGAGTTTATGATTCTAATGCCTATAACTAAGTATGAATCACCATAACATGAATTAAAACTTTACCTTTACGTCGTGATTCACATTGTGAGCTACTTTTCAAAATCTTCGAAATCTTGAATTCTTCAATCTTCGTCAATCCGCTTCAATCCTTCAAGACTCCGACTCACTTCACGAAACTTGCCAATACAAAATCCTTAACAGAATACTATTGATAACAAAAGATATTTTTTGCTATCATGTTTTTAGCCTTTGGATCACTTGCTTTCATTATTTCTAATCATTGGATTAAATATTATAATCCAATGGTGACCACTCAACCCTAGGGAAACCACACAATCCTAAGGGACTAATATCATCCTAACCCTACAATTTCTCATCCAATGGTTAAAAACTTGATAGCAAAAATAATTTTTTGCTATCAATAGTATTCCAGCATAGCTATATCTATACTATATATAAAAGCGTATAGAAATTCCGACAATGACAGACGGAATCTAAAAATGAATAAAAGAATATTCCATACGAACGGTTATGATCAGTTTGTTAAAAAAATATCTCAAATAAAAATGAAAGGCTATGATCAATTTGTTAAACAATAATATTCTTATCTATTAATATATCAAATCCTACGAATGGTTATGATTAATTTGTTAAAATATATTTAAAATAAAAATTATCGGTTGTGATCAATCTGTTAAAAAAAGTATTCCTATTGATAGATTTTTTCTTAAAATTAAAAATTTGAGTTTAAATCATGAATTGAATTTAATTTGGATATCAAATTTGTATTAATAATTAAAAAATTTTAATACAGTGGATCAAAATTAAATTTTAAAAAATTTAAATTTATAAATTTTGGATATCAAATTTGAATTAACAATTAAAAAAGTAAATGTGAATTAAATTTTGACGCTTTTAGTTTAAATAATAAACTTAAATTTTAAATTTATCAGAATTCAAAAAATATATAAAAATATTCAATGTATATATTGAAAAAATTATCTAATAAAATATAACATATTTGTTTATAAAACATAATTTTTATTGTAAATTTTTTAATAAATATGATATAAAAATTTATATTTAAAATAAATTAAAATAATTTTTACATGCATTTGCACGTACACTCAGCTAGTATGTGTGTGTGTGTATATATATATATATAGTTAGGCTGGTATACTCTCGGTAGCACGGAAGCCTCCGTACTACCAAGTTGTTTTCAATGATGCTATTTCTAAATCGACGATCGGCTCCGTTAGACTTGACGTACACTATTGAAAGTATTTGGAAACTAAATTTCATAATTTTTCGACATCATTTGGTTAGTGATCAAAATGTCTCAAAATTGACAATTTTAACGGTAGATGTGATGCGTTTGTGAATTTAACGGTGTAAAACAATCCAAATCTGATGAAATTTTTATAGAAATTTTTTTTTACTATTTAGATAATTTCAGTACCTCTGATCTTAAATTCAAGTATTTTATCATCATTTTTTATGAGTTTTTTTATTTTTAGCCCTTCATTTTTAGCCTACTCGTTTGATAGGTAAATAATACCGAAAAATTATGAAATTTAGTTTCCAAATACTTTCAATAGTGTAGATCAAGTCTAACAGAGCCGATCGTTGATTTGGAAGCCGCATCATTGAAAACAACTTGTAGTATGGAGGCCTCCGTGCTACCGATAGTATACCAACCTAGCTCATATATATATATATATATATATATATATATATATATATATATATATATATGAGTAGGTCTTGTGTTCGCTCAGGAGCACAGAGCCCTCTGTGCTTCTGAGCCGTTTTCGATGATAGGACTCCCGATGTAGTGTTTCTGAGCTTTGGATAGGATTGGCTTCAGTGATAGTGACTGGTCGACACATCTGGAGAGTGTCGGACTGAGTCGGAGTCGTTTCTGCGCGAAATGGATGCAGAAATGGACTCGACGCACTCAAATAAGCAAAACTGGAGTTTTACCAGATTCGGGCGCCCAGAACTGCCTTTGTGTCACACCCCGGGACCGATACCAATTTGGGCCGGCCCGAGCACGTCAAACAGACGCCGAACGAATAGAGTTTTCCTTATCCGCCCAAGGCTCATTATCTGTACATTTTCAAACAAGAAGTGCACTAGCGGAAACATACACAAACGGCTTACACGAGGGTAAGCAATAGCCATGAGTGAGAGAAAGGAAACTAACATTCATTTTGTACTATGATTCAATTTATATCATATACATTACATCCAACTTGTACATTTTCGATTCCTTACATTTCATTACAACATTTCATCATTTCCTTCGTACATCACATTTACCTCAAAAGAGAGCTTTACATTCTTTTTCTTTTACATCTAAATTCATCAAATACAAAAGATGAAGTAAGGGAATGCTACTGCAAAATGTAAACCCAACTCTGGTGGCCTCTGACTAAGGTGCGATACCTTTACCACGGTCGCTCGCCAGCTCGCTCGGCCCCGGCTCTGTGGAATAGTGGGGTGAGAACTACAATAAAGTTCCTAGTCGGTTCGGCCCCAACATCACCGACTTTCCCACTAGGACTAACTCAGGCATAATAGAAAGGATAAGCAGAAATATAGTAACCAATCTATAACATGATGCTTATATGCCTGAACAATAAAGCAAGGAGTATGCTCAACATAAAACTCATGCAGGTTATGCAAGTTCTTTTGTTCTTTCTCTTTACTCTTTGTTCTTTGATCTCACAGCTAACCCGGGGGTTTCGCCACATTAACTTGCTTCACATTAAGTCCATCATCGCGGGCCCTCAGCTTCCTCCCGCTAAGACCGTCCTCGGGTTTACTCCAACCCGTGATGCAAAAACTCCGGAGCACATCGCTCGAGGGGGAGCAACCGCCCTCGAGCACGGAACTCATAGCAAGTATGATCAATCCTTAACTCTAAGGATATATAGTTCAATCATTGTCGTTACACTAACTCTAGTGTTCTTTTCATCACTTTATGTTGCTAACTCTAGCAATCATAGTTCTTTACTCTTTGTATATTCTTTATGCCCCACTTTACATTAACTTTAGTCATTGTCATTATTCTTTACATCACATTGATTCCCTGCCTCACACTAACTCTAGTATCACTTTACTTTACATCATCGAATGCCACTCGATTTATGTCTCATTGTGTCACTCTGTTCTTTTGCCTCACTTTGGTGCTCATATTTTATCTCATGCATACATATAGGGTTAAACATTCATAGAAGTTCTCGACCATCTCATTAGGCAAATTGTACTTACAATATGTGACATCACATTATTTTCATTACATATACCCTATGATGCATGCAACAATGTATACAATATATGCTCAATTGAATGACACATTAGGCATAGAAGGAAGTTCAAAGAGTTTGGATAGCACCACCCACCTCGTAGGTTCTCAAAGGTGCTCCGACGATTTTCTTGGGATTTTTAGACTCTTAGTTCGTCACCTGCAGCAAAACGAAGCCCTATTAGGCCATTTTGCTTATATCTTTACATTGGCTTTTCGTAACATTAATCCGAGCATACCAACGCGTCGGAAATACCCCCAATTAGGTTTCTAAAGGGTCAATTTTACTTTGGAACCCTCACAAGTAAAAGCCCCAATTTGGGTGCCCTAGCTCATAACATATATCAAGCCTAGGGCTTGATCTCATTGGGAAGTAAAAGAAACTTCATTCTACTCTAGAGACTTCACAAAAACCATCTTTAGTTCAATCCAAACCCTAGTTTGGATTCTACCATGAGAGAGGTTGAAGCTCTCCTTCAAGCTTCACCTCTAACACTCAATCCTCGGTTTTGATCTCATCCACAAGCAAAAGAATGCTTGAAACACTTATTAGACTCAATTAAAACCATTTTTTGGTCATTGGGTTCTCATTTTTAGGTTTTACCATAAAAGGGATCAAAGCTTACCTCAAAGCATTCCCTCCTACAAGCTAGAGATGAGGGAAAGGGAGTTTCTTCACTCCTTCTTCTTATTCTTCTCCACTTTCTTCTTCTTCTTTTCCTTTCTTTTCTTTATCTTCTTCTTCTCTTTTTTGTCTTCTAGAGAGAAAAAGAGAGAAGAGAGGGAGTGTGAGGGAGAGAATGAGAGGAAAAGCCCTCAAAGCCCTCCACTTAACCATTGGGTTGCATAAATGCAAATAGACCCCTCAACTTTCATTTTATTAAACTGCTCAAACTGGGCAGATTTTGTGTGTGGGGACCGGTCTCCCCGACCAGGGACCGGTTCCCGTAGCTCCTCCCTGCTGCAGTCAGGGCTCCCACGCAATGCGACCGGTCTCTTTTTGGGGGACCGGTCTCTCCCCGCAGGGACCGGTTCCCGAGAGCTGGTTTTTTGGGACTTAGCCGATTTTTCAGCTTTCTCAGTTTTCACGCGTTCGGGGACCGATCTCTCCCACCAGGGACCGGTCCCCAAAAGCTCAAAAACTGCAATTTGCAGATTTTTGATTCCTTAGCTCTCGAAAACCTCCCATAACGCACTTTTGATCATCTTAACACCTTCGGACTTTTCGAAGTGTACTATCCTCGCACTTTGGTCAATTTGACTAAAATTCGATATTTATTTTTCTAATTTTCGGTATATTACATTTTGGGTCGCCGAGAAGTTGAGTGCAGAACTGAGCAGAACTGGAAACCAATTCGGGTCAATATTTCGGGAGCCCGGATGTGGGTCCGAAAGTTCACCTCGTGAGTATCGTTTGCGCTGACACGTGGCTCGTGGTAGGTGAGGTCCGCCGGAGCCGGTTATAGGCGCAGTACATTGCGGACGGAGGACCCGAAGGTGAGCAAGTGTGTTTCTTGGAGGTTTCGAACGCCCAGAAAAAGGTTTTGGGCGCCTAAAAGTGCCAATTTCTGCAAAGTTGCAGGTTTGCAGCTGTTGTTCCTGAGGCTTATGGAACCGTTCTAACACCTTATAAATAGGTGGTGTTCGACCACAGTGGGCTCTTTTCACCTATTCTTCACAGAGAAGCCTCAAATTGCTTTTCCAACTCTCAGATTTCCTCAAATTGTATCAAATCTTTCAATTGGAAGGTGGTGGAGTGCTGATCCTGCAGTTTTCCAGCAACGACCTTCGGTGTTTTGGCTCGTGTGCGACGTAGGAAGGTCGGATTGTGGTGAAACTTGGTTTGTTGGATTCTAGACTTCTAGAGGAATCCACGAAGCCTAGAATTGTATTTTTTGGTTGAGGTTAGCTTGGTCGATTTCATGTTTTCCTGGACTGTTGGTGACTTTGAGCTGAAAATCTGATTTTTGGGTTTTCCTTGGTGCAAGTCTTGGAAGGAGCAGGATTTTGGACCTGAGATTGATATTCCATCATTATTCACTTGATTTGGAACTTGTCTAACCTGAATTGGAGATTATTAGGTCAGTTTTGACATTGGAGTTGAGACAATTAAGCTTAAGTGCTGAAATTTTGATAAATTGATGGATTTTGATGGATTTTGGGTGTAGATCCTTCGAGTAGCTTTGTTGCTGGTTGTGGGTGACCTCTGCTGAGGATTCCAGCATTTTGTGAGTCGCTTCACCATTTCATCCTCATCGCGAGTCTCATTCTCGTCTAGGAATTATTACTAGCAATTTGCTAGTGCCATCTAATTCTCTACCTGCTCCAGCAGGCGCTACACTCGCCGCATAACATGCCCGGGTATCTACACTTACCCGTCCACTTGGTCCCTACTATACTAATGCATAATAGTAGCAACTGACCACACGATAAATGCATGCAATGCATCAACCTGACATCTTGCAAAAGCTTATGCTTGCTTAATTAACTCATACATGCTCTGACATCATCGGCAGCAGTAGGTTCCACATCCAGGGTCGCGTGTCCATGGCCACTGGGTGTCTACCGCGAACCTCTCGGTTGCATCATCCTCAACGGCCGCTCCTCTGTCCATGCCACGGGTGGCACACCTGCAGACTGTCCCGGAGAAGAAAAGGCCATCGCCAGTGCCAAATTCCGGCTATCACCTTGCGGACACTCATTACGCATATGGCCCGATTGCCCACAACGAAGGCATTTTCTATCGCGCTGCACACATCGCCGCACCCAATGAGAACCGCCATAAATCACGCAGCCTGGGGAGGATCGAGTAGAGGACAACTTCGAGTGGTGCCTAGAACTTGACTGACCACCCGAACCACTCGATAATGGCCTCACTCCACCCCGCTCGCGCTCATAAGGCTCGTGCTCCTCACGCACGAAAGCCTCGCCATGCTCTGCCACAATGCTCGGTCCAACACCTCCGCGAAGGTCATGAGCTTGAGGATTTGCACCCTCCTGTAAATCCCCGGTCGAAGTCCACGCAGGAACCAATCGGCCCTATCCTTATCATCCCGTACCACATCCGGGACACAATTCACGACGCGAAAAAATTTTCGTTCGTATTCCCTCACAGAGCGGTCTCCTTGCCACAGCTTCCTGAACCTGTCCTGGAGCTTTCTCTTTTCAGTGTCGGGGAAATAAGCCGAAAACACCAATCCCCGAAACTCATCCCACGCCATAGGAGGGAGACTAGGCGATCGATTCCGTCGAATGTCTTTCCACCACACCTTTGCTGACTGCTTCAAGCAATGCACAGCTAGGGGTACCTTGTCCCGCTCCAAGGTGTATAGCTCCGCGAAGAGTGTTTCCATGGAGTCAATCCACATCTCTACGATCTACGGATCGACATTCTCTCCATCGAAGACAGGCGGATCAAACCCCTTGAAGGTCATAAGGGCCGCTAAGGCCCACTCCTTTTCCGCCTCCATTTCCACAGATCCAGGAGCCACTGGCCCCGAATCCATTGCCACTCCTGTCGGTACACGGCGCGCTGCTACCGGCGCAGCCGCCGTAGCCTGTTGTGCCAACAACTAATGGAGCTCTTTTGTCACGCCCCGAGACCGACGGAGGCCCTCTCGGTAGCGTGCCGAGACCCGCCATATGTCTACACATATAAGACGTCTACAATAAAAGCGGAAGTAAAAGCAAGAAATAGAACAATAGAGTAAATAGCAACTAATGATATCAGAGCGAGTAAAGTTCTATCGTCTAAACCAGAGTAAGAGAAACATAACTAGACAATAAAAGTAAACAAAAGGTAGTACAATAACTGTCTCAAGGTACACAAAAGGGGTGGTCTCTAGTATACTGGTACAGCTCTCAACCTCTCCAAAATAAAACCATCGAGAGGTAGACCACCTAGCGACCCGTCTCTCGCAGAAGAGCTAGCTCGAAGCCACGCCCTTCCCTCGGTCCCTAGCCTCTCCCGGCGTGGAAGGCTCTGAAAGAAAACATAAAACAGAGGGCGTGAGAACTATAATTCATAGTTCCCAGTGGGCAATTACTGACCTCAGCTCATCGCATCACTAGGCCCCAAAAGGAAAGGGGGGGTAAGTCCAAGATAGTAATAACAATAAAAATAATAATAACAACAGTAAGAAAGCATAATTGAAGTGCTAATCCATATATCTCAAGTAAGCATGATGCCATGGTGATGTACATCTATGCTATCATAAGGTAATATGTCCAATGCATACTAATATGTCTCAACATAATAAACTAGTAAACCTCACGATGCAATATGTCAATGCATAAGGGTAAACTCTATCCAAACAACCGAGTATACTACGATGCAATAATGAAACCGGCAAGTATACTAAATGTACCAATGCTATATCATGAGCGTGTCCAAGTAATCCAACTACTAATCCTATCTAGTAGTGATTGTTCATATACGACACCGTGTCGATTTCCATTTCCAATTAAGGACCTACCCAAGGTAGTCCAGCTTGTGCCGCCTAAGTGCCTGTGGTAGCCCAACATCCCTACTCTTGGAATGTGTCTGTCCCACTCGACCCCGTAGGCTTCTCAATACCGCACGAGCGAACATAAGTCGCGTAGGCTAACTCCGGAGTGCCGGCTTGTAGGGAGCGACCCTCACAAGCATGTGCGAATGAGCACAAATGGCAAGCAAGCATAGTCCAAGTCTCAAATATCCAATCCTCATGTCTCTAACATGGTATCATAACTAGCATCCCGAAGATCTAGTCTAAGTCACAAGATGAAGTTCCAACATTCATTACGCCTAGTGCCCCTTGATGACACTTAGACAATCTAATGTTCAACATATACCCAATCCCTCAATGGCTCTAACCACTAGGTTCACACATGTCCCGAGCTCAATGCCGCTTGATGACATTAGCTCTCCAATTCACATACATTCTAGTTCGATAGCTCTATATGGCAATTTTGTCAACTTTCATGTCTCAAATAAATTTAGGTTTAAATGCATGAATCCAATCTCATTTACACTATAGGAGCATGAAACCACGTCTCATATAGAATGCTAAATGCAACTATAGGCCTACCAAGCAACTCTCTACTATATAGAGGTCCAAAATTTCATCATATATAACATAGGCCTTTTAAGCATTCTAAAATTCACAATAAATATATATAACAAGAATATGCATGCTTTTTCATTTAACGATACTTAATTAAGCACAAGTGAGAATTTCTCATTGTGTGGCTAGGTCAAACCCACCGAACCGTCGCGTGCTCCTTCGATTCGCCGAACGGAGTTGTCCACGAATCTCAAAATACCCTAAGAGTATTCAGCAAAGAGATACGAGGGCATTACGACTAACCATAAGATCAAACATTAACCTAGAAGCAAAAAGGGCCAAAGCTCACCTCAACAGAAGAAATCTCTTCCAAAGCTCCAAAAGAGAGCTGGAACCCTTCCAATCCAAGCCCAAGGAAGGTTCTAATCCAATCAATCTAGCCTCAAAAGCCCTAGATCAAAAAGCCCCAAAAATCAACCCTAATATCCAATCTAGGGTTCCATATACTAAAAACCCTTAAACCAAGAAATCTTGGAGAAAGAACAAGTTGCTTACCTCTTAGAAGCTTTAATCAAGGTTCAAAACCCTCTAAGTTCCAAGATCTTTCCTCAACAATGCTCCAATTCCAAGCTCCAAGCTACCAAAAGGGAGAAGAGAGGGTGTGGGTGAAGCTCCAAGCCTTCAACAAGCTCTCTCCTTCTTCTTCTTCCTCTCCTTCTTCTTCTTCTCTCTCTAGGAGCAAAGGGAATGGTGGAATGAGGGAGAAGAGAAGAGGAAGTAGCCATTTATGACCTCTAGTGTAACAAAATCCAAAGAGGCCCCTCAAAAATCCAATATTACAACAGCCCGGACTGGGCAGTTTTCGCCCAGAGGGACCGGTCTCTCCCCAGCAGGGACTGGTCTCTCGCTGCGAACCCGGAAAACCAACGTTCGGGAACCGGTCTCTCCCCGCGCAGGACCGGTCTCTCACTGCGAAGACGCGCTCGGGGACCGGTCTCGCCTGCCAGGGACCGGTTGCCTCAGGCTGCCTCAACACTGCTCATTGGGGGACCGGTCTCTCCTTTCAGGGACCGGTCCCCGAGAGTAAAAACTCTCAGGACCAAACCAAAACTCAGGTTTTCGAACTTTTTAGGTCGGAAAAACATTCAACAACCCTCCACCGAGTGTGGAAAAGCTCGAAATACATCCAAACACTCGAACCTCGCAATTTGCAAAGGTCCAGTGTGTTACATCTTTGATCTGCTCCCCTTGTCGCATAACAGCCTCCTGCTGCCGCTGCACCATATCGGCTTGTTGCCTCACCACACCCACAAGTGTGGCCAACTGTTCACGAAGTTTCAAGTCTCCGCTCGCGCCGGTTTGCTTAGGGACACCACTTGTCCCCTCCCGCGCCGATCTAGCTGAGGATCGCCTACGCGATGCCATCGTTTCCTGAAACACGACAACTCGATTAGTTCTCAACCATCTTGGGTCGAACACGAGAAAACCAACAACGACTCAAGAGTCAATCGGGCGAAAGTCACGCAAGGGCGTCTATCTTCATCACTCGGTTTCATGTTGTATGCATCCAACATGAACACCCTCGGTTGAGAATAAACAACACCTTGAATCTACCTCTAATATCCGTCTTAGAGGTTTCGACACAACCCAATCCATTAACCTTTTCGCCACAAGTCACAAATCTTCATCTCTCACGAGCCTTAACCTCTATGGTTTCATTATCCTAGGGTCTCCTAGGTTCACTTATGTCACGCCCCGAGACCGCTACCAATTTGGCTCGGCCCCGGGCGCGTCGAACAGACGCCGAACGGACAGGACCTCCCTTGTCCGTCCAAGGCTAACCAACGGATCATGTATAAGAATTTACCCAGGAATAAATTCAAAAATATACGATAAAAAAACACTACCAGTGCAACAAGACGAGAGCAAGATACAAGTATAAACACATATACTAGTACATAAAGAGAGGAGAGACTATCTATTACATTCATTTGACTTGATACATTTAATTACATCTTTTACATTCTTCCAAAATATAAATACAATCGCTCCACCTCACCCTATACAACATCTACTCTCAAATATAAAAAGGGTGACAACTAATGCAAAATGGAGGTAGCTAATGCGACTAGAGCGCCGGGCCCTTACCACGATCCTCACGCTCACCGGGGACGCCCGAACTCGAACCTGTGGTAAAAATGGGGGTGAGAACTAACTTCCTTAGTTCCCAGTGGGTTCGGCCGCCGACTCCGCCGATCTCCCCACTAGGTCCAAGCGGGCAAAAGTAGATAATCGATAGATAGATAGATAAGGAAAGCTGTAAAGACAGGAAAGTAAAGCTACACTATTATGCCCAATCATGGATACATGAATGCATGTTCAATGAAACGGTAAGCAACTAACCTGTCGTCATGTCAAAGGTAAAGCTATGTACTTATTCATCAATGTCATTTACTTGTTCCTTAATCTCGTGGCTTCCCTGAAGGAGCCTACTGCTCACTAGCCATCTCGAAGGTAGGGAGGGTCAACTCGCACTACGAACCGAGAACGTATGCCGAGGCCTAAAATAGGCAATCCCTTGGGACCCAAAATAGGCAATCCCACGTGACCAACATCCGGAGCGCACTACTTGTGTGGGGCTTCCATCACAAGATTTAGAAACAGACCGTGAGCATGATCCAATCTTCGTCTCGAGAATACCCTATCCTCTAGGGTTACAATCATCATATAGTCCATAGGTTTCACATACACTACGACTCATATGTGTCATTTGTTCTTTTGCTTACTATCAACTAAATTGCCACTCGTCCATTATTTACTATCGACTAGATGCCACTCGTTCTTTGTTCATTATTAGACCGACCATTGAGCCCATCACTTTCTCTGCACTATAGGATTCACAAATCTCGACCCAATCCTTATCAATCCACTATATCAAGTATCCAATGCATGCTACGATATGATCAAGGAAAGCATAAGGAAAGGCAATGCACAATCATCCTATAATGCAATAATACAAGATGCAGAATCGAAATGTACTAAGACATAGAAGGGAGCCCGATTGCTTCGGGATGGGCACCACCCACCTCTTGGCGATGCCGCGATGGTAGAAAACTCGACGCTGCGGTCTTTGCACGCTGCTTCAACTCCTCGGGGCGAAGCGAGCCCTCGAGTACCCGATTCAGCGATTTCTCCACACCCGCTCGTCGGATCGGCAAACCGTCTTCGCCGACGCGTTCCGAGACCTAGCAATTTGGTTTACGACCTATTAAGATAGATCAAAACCCTAGATTTACCAAAATCCTAAATCCGTGCCCTAGAATGGCAACGAGGGAGAAATCCGTGGTGCGAGCTTCGATTTCGAGCTCGAACCCTCTATTTATCTCCTCTAGGTTCCATTCGAATCAATTCTAAGCAACAAAACCCAATCCTAAGAAATCTACCATGGATGGGTTTGGAGTTTACCTCTAAGCCAAGCTCCAAGCTTGCCCTAGCTTGAAGGAGAGAGAGAGGAAGACCTTCTTCTTCTTCTTCTTGAACTTCTCCTTCTACTTCTTCCTCTTTTCCTTCTTTTCTTTCTTCTCCTTCTTCTTCTCCTTCTTTTCTTTCTAGAGAGAGAGAGAGGGAAAGAGTGTGAAAGAGAGAGAGAAAGAGCAACTGAGAGGGGGAGAGAAGCCCCAAGCCTCTAATAAAGGCCATTTTGCAGATAGCCCCCTCAACTTTTCATCCTTCAAACCAGCCCTCTCTGGGCATTTTCGCAGTGTGGGACCGGTCCCAGCTCGGGGAGACCGGTCCCCGAAGGCTGCCATCTCGGGCAGAGGGGTTTTCGCGTTCGGGAACCGGTCCTTGCCTGAGAGACCGGTCCCCGGGAGACCGGTCCTAATCCGAGAGACCGGTTCCCGAAAGTTGGATTCTCGGGACTTAGCCAAATTTTGGCTATTCTCACTTTGCTGACGTTCGGGAACCGGTCCCTGCCTGCCAGGGACCGGTCTCATCAGAGACCTCCGCAGCCCAGCCTGATGGAACCGGTCCCTCCTTGCCAGGGACCGGTCCCCGAGAGCATTTCTGCTNTCACCTCAAGAGAAGAAATCTCTTCCAAAGCTCCAAAAGAGAGCTAGAACCCTTCCAATCCAAGCCCAAGGAAGGTTCTAATCCAATCAATCTAGCCTCAAAAGCCCTAGATGAAAAAGCCCCAAAAATCAACCCTAATATCCAATCTAGGGTTCCATCTACTAAAAATCCTCAAATCAATGTCTAGAGGGAGGGAATGAGCAACAAACCTCCTTAGAAGCTCCAATCCAAGCTCCAAAGGTGAAGATCTCCCCCTTTGCAAGCTTCAAGTCCAAGCCTTTAAGCACCAAGGAAGATGAGAGGGTGAGGAAGATGCTCCAAGTCCACTAGTAGCTCCAAACCTCTTCTCCTTCCCTCCTTCTTCTCCTTCTCCTTCTTCTTCTTCTTCTCTATCAAGGGTGTAGAGAGGGTTGAGAGAAGAGAAATGAGGAGAAGAAAGGGTGGAGGGGTCATATAGACCCTCTATCGTAACAAAATCCAGCTAGGTCCTCCAAAAATCCAATATTACTACAGCCCGGTCTGGGCAGTTTTCGCCCAGAGGGACCACCCAGCAGGGACCGGTCTCTCGCTGCGAACCCGAAAAACCAACGTTCGGCAACCGGTCTCTCCCTGCACGGGACCGGTCTCTCACTGCGAAGACGCGCTCGGGGACCGGTCTCGCCTGCGAGGGACCGGTTGCCTCAGGCTGCCTCAACACTGCTCATTGGGGGACCGGTCTCTCCTTTCAGGGACCGGTCCCCGAGAGTAAAAACTCTCAGGACCAAACCAAAACTCAGGTTTTCGAACTTTTTAGGTCGGAAAAACATTCAACAACCCTCCACCGAGTGTGGAAAAGCTCGAAATACATCCAAACACTCGAACCTCGCAATTTGCAAAGGTCCAGTGTGTTACATCTTTGATCTGCTCCCCTTGTCGCATAACAGCCTCCTGCTGCCGCTGCACCATATCGGCTTGTTGCCTCACCACACCCACAAGTGTGGCCAACTGTTCACGAAGTTTCAAGTCTCCGCTCGCGCCGGTTTGCTTAGGGACACCACTTGTCCCCTCCCGCGCCGATCTAGCTGAGGATCGCCTACGCGATGCCATCGTTTCCTGAAACACGACAACTCGATTAGTTCTCAACCATCTTGGGTCGAACACGAGAAAACCAACAACGACTCAAGAGTCAATCGGGCGAAAGTCACGCAAGGGCGTCTATCTTCATCACTCGGTTTCATGTTGTATGCATCCAACATGAACACCCTCGGTTGAGAATAAACAACACCTTGAATCTACCTCTAATATCCGTCTTAGAGGTTTCGACACAACCCAATCCATTAACCTTTTCGCCACAAGTCACAAATCTTCATCTCTCACGAGCCTTAACCTCTATGGTTTCATTATCCTAGGGTCTCCTAGGTTCACTTATGTCACGCCCCGAGACCGCTACCAATTTGGCTCGGCCCCGGGCGCGTCGAACAGACGCCGAACGGACAGGACCTCCCTTGTCCGTCCAAGGCTAACCAACGGATCATGTATAAGAATTTACCCAGGAATAAATTCAAAAATATACGATAAAAAAACACTACCAGTGCAACAAGACGAGAGCAAGATACAAGTATAAACACATATACTAGTACATAAAGAGAGGAGAGACTATCTATTACATTCATTTGACTTGATACATTTAATTACATCTTTTACATTCTTCCAAAATATAAATACAATCACTCGAACCTCACCCTATACATCATCTACTCTCAAATATAAAAGGGTGACGGCTAGTGCAAAAAGGGAGGTAGCTAATGCGACTAAAACGCCGGGCCCTTACCGCGATCCTCACGCTCACCGGGGACACCCGAACTGGAACCTGTAGTAAAATGGGGGTGAGAACTAACTTCCTTAGTTCCCAGTGGGTTCGGCCGCCGACTCCGCCGATCTCCCCACTAGGTCCAAGTCGGGCACAAGTAGATAATCGATAGATAGATAGATAAGGAAAGCGGTAAATGACAGGAGTAAAGCTACTCTACTATGCCCAATCATAAATATATGAATGCATGTACAATGAAATAGGTAAGCAACTAACCTGTTATCATGTCCAAAGGTGAAGCTATTCACTCGTTCATTAACCTCATTTACTTGTTCATTAATCTCATGGCTTACCCGAAGGCTCGCCTACAGCTCACTAGCCATCTCGACACGTAGGGAGAATCAACTCACACTACGGACCCGAGACCGTCTGGCGGGGCCATATAGGCAATCCCTGGCGTGACCAACATCCGGAGCGCACTACTTGTGTGGGGCTTCCATCACAAGATTTAACAGACCGTGAGCATGATCCCATCCTCTAAGCTTGAGGATACCCTGTCCTCTAGGGTCACAAACATCATATAGTCCATAGGTTTCATATACACTATGACTCACATATGTGTCATTTGTTCTTTTGCTTACTATCAACTAAATGCCACTCGTCCATTGTTTACTATCGACTAGATGCCACTCGTTCTTTGTTTAACACTAGACCAACCATTGAGCCCATCTCTTTCTTTGCACTATAGGATTCACAATCTCGACCCAATCCTTATCGATCCACTATATCAAGTATCCAATACATGCTACGATATCATCAAGGAAAGCATAAGGAAAGGCAATGCACAATCATCCTATAATGCAATAATACAAGATGCAGAATCGAAATGTACTAAGACATAGAAGGGAGCCCGATTGCTTCGGGATGGGCACCACCCACCTCTTGGCGATGCCGCGATGGTAGAAAACTCGACGCTGCGGTCTTTGCACGCTGCTTCAACTCCTCGGGGCGAAGCGAGCCCTCGAGTACCCGATTCAGCGATTTCTCCACACCCGCTCGTCGGATCGGCAAACCGTCTTCGCCGACGCGTTCCGAGACCTAGCAATTTGGTTTACGACCTATTAAGATAGATCAAAACCCTAGATTTACCAAAATCCCAAATCCGTGCCCTAGAATGGCAACGAGGGAGAAATCCGTGGTGCGAGCTTCGATTTCGAGCTCGAACCCTCTATTTATCTCCTCTAGGTTCCATTCGAATCAATTCTAAGCAACAAAACCCAATCCTAAGAAATCTACCATGGATGGGTTTGGAGTTTACCTCTAAGCCAAGCTCCAAGCTTGCCCTAGCTTGAAGGAGAGAGAGAGGAAGACCTTCTTCTTCTTCTTCTTGAACTTCTCCTTCTACTTCTTCCTCTTTTCCTTCTTTTCTTTCTTCTCCTTCTTCTTCTCCTTCTTTTCTTTCTAGAGAGAGAGAGAGGGAAAGAGTGTGAAAGAGAGAGAGAAAGAGCAACTGAGAGGGGGAGAGAAGCCCCAAGCCTCTAATAAAGGCCATTTTGCAGATAGCCCCCTCAACTTTTCATCCTTCAAACCAGCCCTCTCTGGGCATTTTCGCAGTGTGGGACCGGTCCCAGCTCGGGGAGACCGGTCCCCGAAGGCTGCCATCTCGGGCAGAGGGGTTTTCGCGTTCGGGAACCGGTCCTTGCCTGAGAGACCGGTCCCCGGGAGACCGGTCCTAATCCGAGAGACCGGTTCCCGAAAGTTGGATTCTCGGGACTTAGCCAAATTTTGGCTATTCTCACTTTGCTGACGTTCGGGAACCGGTCCCTGCCTGCCAGGGACCGGTCTCATCAGAGACCTCCGCAGCCCAGCCTGATGGAACCGGTCCCTCCTTGCCAGGGACCGGTCCCCGAGAGCATTTCTGCTCCAGTGCAAGTTTTGCACTTGGTGCTCTCGCGGACCTTTCCTTAATGCACTTTATGCGTTAAAATCACCTTCGGACTTTCCGAAGCTTACGCACTCGACAACTAGTTGATCTAAACCGAAGTCTAATCCTCGGGTTTCGAGGATTCACTTCCTTACAACTTAAGCCATCCCATTCTCTACTTTATGCTCTGATACCATCTTATCTGTCACGCCCCGTGCCCCACCTATTTGGTCAGGTTCGGGCACGCCAACAGACCGCCGAACGGACAAAGTTTCCCCTGTACGTCTTAGGCGTCGCAATCAATACAATGTACGAGGTTCCAACCAGGAACACATTCCAATCAGAGATTGCATAAGGAAGTATCGAAAACATAATCTACTTGCTACTACAAGCATTCACATTACATGCATTTTACATCACAATTTTTACATATTACATTTAACTTCCAAATACAATTAAGATTACTACAACTTAATATAAGTTTGTTCTACGACTTGTGAAACCCCCAAGCTAAGCCGACTTAGGGTACTGCTATCTCAGGTCTCTGGGGTAGGGCGCTAACTACGGAGCTACGCTCTTTCCTTGCGCCGCCGCGCCACTCACGTGTGTACCTGTAATACCCCAAAACAATATGGGGTGAGAACTAACTCCATGGTTCCCAGTGGGTACGGCCACCCAAGGCAAAAGCTCAACCAATAGGTCTAACGAGGCACTGCAACAAGTTAGTCCAAAAATATACAACAAATATTTATACATATACTTGATATTGAACTACATGTCATGCCTCACAATATGCAATATGAAACCATGCAACTATGCAAGTAGAATAATGATTTTACTCTCTATCATTTTCATTCTTTATTGCTAGCCATTGTTTACTACGTGCAACTCTTTCTTTATTCTTAGCTATTCTTTATTCTATAGCTACAACTTACTCATCGGTCATTCTTTTCTAAGGTTACTCTTACCTTAGTCCTCTATGCCGCCCGACTCGGTCTTGAGTCAATGAACTGCGGATAATCCGCGCTCTGTCAGGCTCGAGGCGAAGGACGTCTCACATGCACCTCAGCCTTAAATCCTCTCAACTATAGGTCTACTCACAGGGTGAGGATATCCGTCGAACCCCGGACCACAAGTCGCTCAATGGACCTACGGGCGAGGAGAACCACACAAACCCGATGAGTCACTGCCAGGCGAGGAGAACCTCACGTACCTGCAGTTGCCATTCGCTTGCACTCAAACGCAAGGCTCATCCGCTGCACTAGCAGCCGCTGCACTAGCAGCACTCATTCCTAGGGATTCCGGAATCCACATTCATAACTCTAGGGTTAGTCTTAAACCCTATAATGCTGACCTATCTAGGTCCCATTGTCCTATCCATCCTAGGTCCACTTGACTTTAGGTTCATTATCTTTATCTCACAACATAGGTTTACTTTGAACTCTAGGTTCAATCTTAACCTATGTTCTATAACATTAGGTTTGATGCCACTCTTGTTCGACCTATGTTTATTAATACTAGGTTCAATATCATTCTTATTCAACCTAGGTTCACGACTCTAGGTTCAATGCCACTCGATCTATATGTATATGTATATGTCCACAAGTACATATCCTTTACTCAGCACTTTTGCATTAGCATCTCTACAACATGCTTATCATACATTTTCTTTAGCATTCTTATTTCATATCAATATGCATTCACTTAGCATTCCTACCTTAGCATTTCTATACATGCAATATGACTAAAACATGTCATTTACTTTACACTTTCCACTTAGCATTATTTACACTATGTCACTATGCATTACTTAGATTCTCACATTATGACCATATGCATTATTTGGTAGCCTAACATAGCATTTCACCTTATGCATTTATGTGTTCTACCACTAGCTACCATTACATGCATCAATAGTAAGCACTAATCTTAGACATACAGGCGACCTAATCGCTTCGGTAAATACAACCCACCTTGACTTGCACTCCGTTTGCTTGTAGTCACTTGCAATCGGCCTCCCGCGGCACCCATTGCCCGGTTTGGCCCGATGTCACGCCCCGGGACCGGCGGAGGCCCTCCCAGTAGCGTGCCCAGACCCGCCATATGTCAACACATACAAGGCGTCTACAATAAAAGCGGAAGTAATAGCAAGCAGTGGAACAAATAAAAGAAGTGAAATAACTAGCAACTAATGATATCAGAGCGAGTATAGATCTAACCTCTACACCAAAGTAAAGAAATAAAGTTAGACAATAAAAGGAGTCATAAGTAGTACAATATCTGTCTCAAAAGTACAAAAGTGGCGGTCTCTAGTACACTGGTAAAACTCTCAACCTCTCGCAAAAGAAATATAAATCGAGAGGTAGACTACCTAGCAACTCGTCCTCGAAGGAAGCTAGCTCGAAGCAACTCCCTTCCCGCGATCCCTGGCCTCACCCTGCGTGGAAGGCTCTGAAAAACATCGAGAAAAAGAGGGCGTGAGAACTATAATTTATAGTTCCCAGTGGGCAATTACTGACCTCAGCTCTATGCACCACTAGGCCCCAAAAGAAAAGGGTAAGTACAATAATAATAGCAATAATGACTGCGATATAAAGGCATAATTAAAATGCTAAATTACTAAACTCAAGTATAAACGATGTCATGGTGATGTACATCTACGATATCAAAATAGTAAGTCATTAACCTTTATGAATACATTATGCATAAGTTCTGTCATGGCAACCAAGTATGCTTTAATGCAAAAGGAGACTATCAAGTATACTACATGTCTCAACACTATGCTAAAAGCATATAAATGTAATTCAACTACTAAACCTATCTAGTAGTGATTAACCATTCTCAACACCGTGTCGATTTCCATTTCCAATTAAGGACCTACCAAAGGTAGTCCAGCTTGTGCCGCCTAAGTGCCTGTGGTAGCCCAACATCCCTACTCTTGGAATGTGTCTGTCCCACTCGACCCCGTAGGCTTCTCAATACCGCACGAGCGAACATAAGTCGCGTAGGCTAACTCCGGAGTGCCGGCTTGTAGGGAGCGACCCTCACAAGCATGTGCGAATGAGCACAAATGGCAAGCAAGCATAGTCCAAGTCTCAAGTATCCAATCCTCATGTCTCTAACATGGTATAGTCACTAGCATCCCGAAGATCTAGTTTAAGTCACAATGTGAAGTTTCAACATTTGCTACGCCTAGTGCCCCTTGATGACACTTAGGCAATTTGATGTTCAACATGTATTCCAAATCCCTCAATGGCCCTATCCACTAGGTTCTCACATGTCCCGAGCTCAATGCCGCTTGATGACATTAGCTCTCTAGTTCACATACCTTCTAAATGGCAATCTTGTCATCTTTCATGTCACAAGTAAACTCAAGTTTAAATGCATGAATCCGAACTCATTTATACTATAGAAGCATGAAACCAAGTCTCATAAAGAATGCTAAATGCAACCAAAGATCTCCCAAGCAACTCTCTACTACATAGAGGTCCAAAATTTCACTATATATAACATATGCATTTTAAGCATTCTAAAAATCATAATAAATACATTTAGTATGAACATGCATGCTTTTTCAATTTACGGAACATATATAACCATATATGAGAATTTCTCATATGTAGGCTAGGTCAAACCCACCGAACCGTCGCGTAGGGTCTCGATTCGCCGAACAAAGTTGTCCCCGAGTCTCAAAATACCCTAAAAGTATTGAGCGACAAGATACACGGGCATTACGATCAACTATAAGATCAAACTTTAACAAATTTAGCAAAAGGGCTAAAACTCACCCAATGAGTGAAAAATCTCTCTCAAGCTCCAAAAGAGAACTAAATCCCTTCCAATCCAAGCCCAAGGAAGGTTCTAAACCAACTAATTTAGGTCCAAAAGCCCTAGATCAAAAATGCCCAAATATAAGCCCTAAGTATCAAATCTAGGGTTTCATCTCAAAGAAACCTCCAAAATTCAAATCTAGAGGAAAAGATCTAGTCACTTACCTCTAGGAAGCTTCAAACCAAGCTCAAAGTCCTCAAACTTCAAGGATCAACCCTCAACCAAGCATAAACCCAAGCTCCAAAGGTGGGAAAAGCCTCCAATCAAGCAAAAAGAAGCAAAAGAGAGGTTTAATCTCTTAAAATCCTACCAAAATCCAAATAGATCAAAAGGAAATCAAAGAGGGCTCCCTTACCTCTCTTCTTGCTGGTCCCAAGCTCAGGAGAAGAACCCTAGGGCGTGGGGGGCACTAATAAGAAGTCCACAAACGCAAAAAGCCCCTTGCAGTTCAAACTGCACGAAATCAGCCCCCCCTTGTACCGGTACACGGGCTCTTGTACCGGTACAAGGTCCACGAAATCCAAACCCGAGGCTCGGGTTGCTGGGCTCTGCGGCTCTGTACCGGTACAAGCTCCGATGGCTGTACCGGTACAACCATCAACCTTGTACCGGTACAAGCACAGCCTTGTACCGGTACAAGCCTGCCAGAACTCAATCCGAGAGTCAGCCAAATCTCCTTTTTTTCGGATTTTGGTGAAAGGCTTTGTACCGCAAATCTCGGGACACGTGCCATAGGTCCGAACACAGTCAACGACCCACCAGAAAATCTGAAAAAGCTCAGAATACGGCCAATCACTCGAACCTCGCAATTTGCAAAGGTCCAATGTGTTACATTCACCCCTCCTAAAAAGGAGTTTCGTCCGCGAAACTCAAAACAAATAAAGTACCTCAAGCCTCCATCTGAAAAAGATGGGGATAGCGCTCCCGCAGTGCGCTCTCTAACTCCCAAGTGGCCTCGCGTTCGTCGTGGTTGCTCCAAAGCACCTTCACGTAGGGAATTTTCCGGTTTCGCAATCTCTTCACCTCGCGAGCCAAAATTCTCAAGGGTTGCTCCTCAAAGCTCAAATCCTCCCGCAGCTCCATAGGTGTAGCATCCAATACATGAGCCGGGTCGTGGATGTACTTCCGAAGGGCCGATACATGGAATACATTGTGTACTCCCGATAGGTTCGGCGGTAGGGCAAGCCTATACGCTACCGGGCCTACACGCTCCAAAACCTCATACGGTCCAATATATCGGGGGCTCAACTTGCCCCGGATTTCAAATCGTCTAATTCCTCGAGTCGGCGAGACTTTCAAGAAGACGTGATATCCAACCTGAAACTCCTCTGCCTACTCTGGGCCATCAACAATCGCTCCCGAGCAATGCGAACCTTGTCCTCTGCTTCCTGGAGCACATCTGGGCCTAAAGCCAATCCCTCGCCAACTTCACTCCAATGAAGCGGCGATCTACACTTCCGTCCATAGAGTGCCTCGAACGGTGCCATCTTGATGCTTGCTTGATAACTGTTGTTATAAGCAAACTCTGCCATCGGTAGNGAAAAAGCTCAGAACATGGCCAATCACTCGAACCTCGCAATTTGCAAAGGTCCAGTGTATTACACCCCAACTCTTGTGCGACCACCCAAACGTCCACCAAACCGCGATTTGAAAATTTCGGAGTTTATTCCTCGACTCCACGATGCTCCGGATCCGATCCCTTGATTTTTAGACATTTATTCCGCGTGCTGCGACTATCTGTACGAAACAATGTTATTTCGTTAATAACTTCGCGTACACTCGACGAATGGTCAAACCGACTTCGCCAACGCGTTTGGTCCCCAATTAGATTTCCAAGGGGTCAAAATAGATCAAAACCCCATATGAGCAAAACCCCTCTTTGGGATGCCCTAATATGACATATGCTCAATACTCCGGATTTGATCTATAAAACAAGCAAAAGAGAATTTGTTTAACATCTAGGAGCTCAACTAGGAGCATTCGAACCATTCTTAGGGTGTTTAGAACAAACCCTAGAAATCCACCATTAGAGCACCTTGAAGATCACATGGTTTTCATGTGTTTCCAAGCCTCTACATGGTTCTAAAGCTTGCAAGGAAATCAAATCTCTAGATCTAGGGTTTAAAACTCAAACCCTAACCTTGATCCTACCATGAGAGGAGGCAAAAGGCTTACCTCACTAGCTTGCTCCAAGCACGAGGAAGAAGTGGATGAAGGTGAGCTTCATCTTCTTGATCTCCTTCTCCTTCCTTTCTTCTCTTTTCTTTTCTTCTCTTCTCTTTCCTTTCCTTCACTCCCCACGGTTGAGAGAGAGAGGGGGACACGAGAGTGGGAGGGAGAGGGGTGCTGCAGCGGAGGAGGGGGTTGGGGTTATTTGTTAGTATGTAACAATTACAAATAAACCCCCCAAACATTGCTATTTGAAGCAGACCAATTTTCACTGCCAGACCCAAAGTGTACCGGGACACTTTCCCGTGTCACCGGTAACACGAGTACGCAGAGGCCTACCCGAGAGCTATCTCTCGGTTTTTCGCGGCATTTGTACCGGTACAAAACAGGGGTGTACCGGTACACTTCCAATTTTTTTCTCAAAACCCGAGAGCTCATTTCTCACCTCGGTCGCTTGCTGTACCGGTACAACCATGAACCTGTACCGGTACACTTTGCTCCAGAATTGACTTTTGGCTCAGTTTCGATTCTATTTCTCTCGTTTGACCTCCAATTTTTTTCAAATCGATCTGAGACTCTCCAAACATGTTTTCAGACACGTCTCCATAACCATTTCATCCACGCTTATGCCGAATTTAGCTCACGGCCCAACATAGCCTTTCGGGTTCCGTTTTCGCGCCTACGCGCACCGAAACGCCCGAAAGCTTTCGAACATCACCGAACTTCACCGGAACCATCCAAACAGGTTTCCAACCTAACATACACCGTGACTTCATAACTTTAGAAGTCTGGTATGTTACAGAATATATATATATATGTATACATACATACATACATACATATATGTATACATACATACATACATCCCCCCCCCCCAACCCCCCCCCCCCCCCCCCCCCCCCCCCCCGGGGGTACATACAACACTACATATATTAATATATATATATATATATATATATATATATATATATATATATATATATATATATAGAGTATGAGCTAGAATATTCTTAAAGTATTATGAGGTTGTGCTTTAAGTTTTAACCATTGATGAAACCAATGTAAGGTTGGGATGATAGTGTTAGGTGGTAGGTAGTGGAATAGTGTTTTGATTCCAAGGGCTATTATAATCCTAAGAGCTAGATCTAAGGGATAGAATCTAAAAGCACCAATTGGGTGATACTTCATAAAGTATTCTAGCTCAGATTTCCATATTATATAATATTGATGGATTGTGGTGCTGTGTGTGTGTGTGTGGTGTTGGGTTGATACTATATATATGTTATATATATTATGTATATATATATATGTATGTTATATATATATGTATGGTATAATATATAATGATTCATATGTATATATATACTATATGTATACCAATACAATATAGGTATACATATGTTATAATATATATACTACATAATATAATACATACTATACATACATATATAACATATATATACTATATATTACATTACTATATATTATATACATACTACTATATTAGTATACATACGTTATATATGATAATAAGAATATATTAATACATATATATTATATACATACATAGATATATATATATACCATACATTACATATATATATACATACATATATAATATACTATACATACATATATTATATATATATAGTATATATATATATATACATACATATAATATATACATACATATATATATTAACATAACATGGTAAATATATATATGCATATATATAATACAATATCAACTATAAATACATTATATACAGATAATATATAAGATAAATACATAGTAATAATAATACTATATAATATATATACATATCATATCATATATATACACTTATCACTATATATATATAGTTATTACTATATAGTATCACTTGTATACATAGGACGAGAGGAGATTAGGCCCGTCGAGAGTGAGGAGAGAGAGAGCTAGCGCGGTTACTATCGTAGCCGGGAGGCCTCCGAGGCTACCAAAGTTAGTTTTCAAATGATGCGTTCCAAACGAACGATCGGCCGTTAGACTTGATCTACACTATTTGAAAGTATTTGGAACTAAAATTCATCTATTTTCGGTATCCATTTACCTATCACTACGAGTAGTCTAAAAAATGAAAACAACTGAAAATAAAAATCTCAAAAAAATGATGATAGAAGATTTGAATTTAGGACAGACGGTGTTGATCATACTCTAATAGGTACAAAAAATTTCTATAAAAATTTCATCTAATTTGGATTGTTACACCGTTAAACTTTACAAAATGCATCACATCCCTACCATTAACATTATCAATTTGAACCTTTTGATCACTAACAATTTTGATGTCAAAAATTATAAAATTTAGTTTCCAAATATGTTTAATAGTGTAGATCAATTCTAACGGAGCCGGATCGGTCGATCTTGGAAAGGTTGCATTATTGAAAACCAATTGGTAGCGCTCTCTCTTCTTATATATATTATATTATATAGAGATGAGAGAACGAGGGAGTAGAGACGTCGAGGGATGGCGAGAGAGAGACGAGAGAAAGAGAGAGAGAGGACGATGAGAGAAGATAGGCTGAATACTATTGATAGCAAAAGGTCCTTTTTCCTTATCAAGTTTCTAACCTTTTATGAGAAAGTGTAGGGTTAGGATTGATATATCTCTTAGGGTTGAGTGGTCAAATAAATGCCTTTACTACCAATAGTATTCTAGCCCAACTCTCTCTCTCTCTCTCTCTCCTCTCTCTCTCTTACTGTATATAATATTTAATATTAAATATACATATATATAAGCTAGGCCGGTATATTATCGGTAGCTCCGTGCTACCAAGTTGTTTTCAGCGATGTAGCTTCCAAATCGACGATCGGCCCCGTTAGACTTGATCTACACTATTAAAAGTATTTAGAAACTAAATTTCTTAATTTTTCGACATCATTTGGCTGGTGATCAAAAGGTCTCAAAATTGATAATTTTAATAGTAGATGTGATGCGTTTGTCAATTTAACGGTGTAAAATAATCCAAATCTGATGACATTTTATAGAATTTTTTTTTAACTATTTAGAGTAAGATCAGTGCCTCTGATCTTAAATTCAAGTCTTTTATCATCATTTTTTAATGAGATTTTTATTTTTATCCGTTCATTTTTGGACTACTCGTTTGATAGGTAAATGATACCGAAAAATTATGAAATTTAGTTCCAAATACTTTCAATAGTGTAGATCAAGTCTAACAGAGCTAATCGTCAATTTGAAAGCCGCATCATTGAAAACAACTTGGTAGCACGGAGGCTTCCGTGCTACCAATAGTATACCAGCCTAACTATATATATATATAGAGTCCGGCTACTATCCTATTAATAGGATTGGGACCATTGTCCTATCAAGTCGTTTTCAATAATCGACACTCCAAATTGATAATCGACACCGTTGAAATTGATCTACACTATAAGAAATATTTAAAAACCGAATTTGTAATTTTTGAAAATCATTATCAAGTCTATCGAAGAGTCGAAAAAATGAATGGTCATAAATGAATAACCTTCTTAAAATAGAGGTTAGACTTTCTTAAATCATGATCAGAGTTATTAAATATTATTTAAATAGTATAAAAAATTTTCTATCAGAAATTCAAGCAATTTGGATTGCTCTACACCGTTAAACAAGCAGACGGCTCATATAGGCCGTCAAAAATTATCGATTTTACGATCCTTTGATCACCATGTAAACGATTTTTAAAATTTCTGAAATTTAGTTTCTAGATATTTCAATTACTCTAGATCAACTTTAATGGTTCCGATCATATATTCGGCATCTCTATCATCGAGAAAGACTTGATAGGACGATGGTCTCTATCCTATTAATAGGATAGTAGCTAGATTCTATATATATATTGTCACGCCCCGCAACCGCCAGTTTCGTCGGTTTGGGCTCGTCAAACAGACGCCGAACGGATAGAGCCTCCCCTGTCCACCCAATGCTAGACAACAAGATCATGTACATACAGTTTGCCCAGAAAAAACTTAAACAAAATACATGATCTAAGCAAGTAGACATACAAGCGAGTAGTCATACAAGAGCATACAAGAGAGCAAAGAGAAAGAGTTCTAATCATTACAATTTCATCTCCCAAAATGTNGACGCATGCAAGGAAATAGAATGCAACTATACCAATCATCCTATAATGCATAAGAACAATATGTGAAATATGATCAATAATCTAACTCGGACATAGAAGGAAGCCCAGTTGCTTCGGGATGACACCCCCCACTTCTAGGTGATGCCGCGATACTAGGATTCCGGTTTTGTGATTTTTGGACGCCGCCTCGGCCTTCCAGGTGGAAACGAAGCCAAAACAGTCATTTTTGCCAATATCTTCACGTAGCCTCGTCGGATTGCCAAACCGAGGCCACTAACAAGTCAGAAAATCTAACAATTTGGTTTGTATAGGGTTAATTTAGATCAAACCCTAATATTTGCAAAACCCCCCTTTTTGAACCCTAATACTCAATCTTGCAAAAAATCATCATACAACCTTGTGATTCAAACAATATTCATCTATTTAGCATCCTAGGGTTCCATTAAAATCATTTCTAGAGTATATAAACCTAACCCTAGAAATTCACCATGAGAGCACTATGAGCAAACATGGGGTTCATGAGATTTCTTGGTCTCTACGAGGTTTCCTTTCATGTAAGAAGGTCAAAATCAAAGATTTAGGGCATAAAACCAAGCCCTAACCTAATTCTTACAAGAAACCTCACCTTAGCCTATAAACTCAACAAGCTCCACCTTGTAGGAGAGCTCTAAATCCTCCAAAAGCTCCAAAATCTCCTCTAGATCTCCTCCAATCTCTTCCTTTCACCTTGGGGAAGAGCTCCTAGAGAGAGAGAGAGAGAAATGAGAGAGAAGAGGGTATTTCTAGCTGTGAGAGAGAAAGGAAGGGTGTGGGACCTTATATAGGCTGTTACAATTGCAACCAAGCCCTCCATTTTCTCGTATTTGCAGCAGACTCAACCTGCTGTTTCGGGCACTGCGTACCGGTACGCTTGTTGGCGTCACCGATACGCCCCTATTCATCTGCCCAAACCCGAGAGCTGATTGTTCTCGGGTGGCTACGGGGTACAGGTACTCTTGAATTAGTCACCGGTTAACCAGCTCGACAGAGGCAAACCCGAGAGCTGTTTCTCTCGGGTGCCAGCCTGGTACTGGTACTTTTCCAAGCTTCACCGGTTAACAATGCTCCAGACTGCAGCTTTGCATTATTTCTCTCCGATCAATGCTAAAGCCCTTTAATCTCTCTTTAAACTCAACTTTAACCCTTCCAACATGGTTGGAATGTTAAATGGACCATGTCCAAACATTCTTCTCGCCACTCTTTAGTCATTTTGACCAAAAGTGGTTTAATACAACGAGGATCCACTTTCTTACATATATATATATATATATAGTAGGTCTTGTGTGCTATTAGAAGTACGGAGGCCTCCGTGCTTCTAAGCCGTTTCCGATAATGGGGCTTACAAATCGACGATCGGGTTTGTTAGACTTGATCTAGTGCATTTGAAGTGTCTAGAAAATAAAATTTGTGATTTTTCGATATCATTTACCTAACGATCGAAAGGGTTCAAATCAACAGTTGAAAATAAAAATCTCACAAAAAGTGGTAATATAACACTAAAATTTTCGATCAAAGATATTGATCTTGCAGTAAATAGTATAAAAATTTTTCTATCAAAATTTTATGTAATTTGAATGCTTCTACATCATTAAACTTGCAAACGATATACATTAACCATTACAAATTGTTGATTTTGAACCCTTTTGATCGTTAGGTAAATGATATCAAAAAATCGCAAAATTTATTTTCTAAATACTTCAAATACGCTAAATCAATTCTAACAGAGCCGATTGTCGATTCGGAAGCTCCATTGTCGAAAATGACTTAGGAGAGCAGAGGCCTCCATGCTCCTAATAGCATACAAGACCTACTCTCTCTCTCTCTCTCTCTCTCTCTCTCTCTCTCTCTCTCTATATATATATATATATATATATATATATATATAATGGGCTAGAATGCTATTGAAGGATTTGTGTCTATTGCTATCGAGTTTTAACTTTGGATAGAAAGTTGTAGAGTTAGAATGATAGTGTATCCAGCCCCCCTCCTGGGTTAGTGTGGCCTTCTAGGCTCAATGTGAGTGGGTGTGTTGATGAGTATATGATGTAAAGGGTGGAATTGATTTAAGTATATATCAATGGCGAAAAATTGATGTAAGAGTCGAAATACATTTTATAGTATTTACTTCTCTCTCTCTTCTATATAATATTAGGAATTAGGTTTATCTATTATAGTATCAAGTATTTAGTACACTAGGTTTTTGGCCCTTGTACCAAGTATTTAGTATTCTAGGATTTTTGGCGCTTTGATGAAAGATGGTAAGTAGATAATGTAATCTCTGGATGTGATGGCTGGTTGGTTGAAGTAGACGATCATATGGTGAATGGTCAAGAAGGTAGATCTAATAGGCTGAAACTCGATAACACAAACGCTTGTACTATCGATAGTTAGTAGCCGAATCTATATATATATATATATATATATATATATATATATATATATATATATATACATATATATATATTATATTAATTAATATATATATATATATTGAGTTCGGGTATATACTCTTAATGGTGACGTATCGCCTTCGTATATAAGTGTTTCGATGATAGAGCTTCCGAATTGACGATCCATACGTTAAACTTATTACGCTTTAAATTTCTAAAATCAACATTCTATAATTTTTACGATATTTCATTTACTTCGATCAAAAGAGTACAAATTGAAATTTTTTAGGGGGGGGGTATGAGCAATATGCTATGTGTACGAGTGAAAGAACCAGTAGGTTGATTTTTAATTAAATTCTTCACTACTAAATAAAGATTATAACTCGCAATTATTTAAATTTGAGGATCGATATCCATTTTTAGGATGTCGTTCAATTTTAACTGTTCATTTAATACTCCGCTGATGAACTTATATATGAATTTCGAAACATTATGAATTTGTTTCAAATACTCTTAGATATGTTTTAACGGTGGGATTGTCGATTCGAAAACGCCCAACATTTGCAAACATTATGAATACGAGGCTCTATTTATCATAGAGTTAGTAACCCTATATATATATATAATATATATTATATTTATTATACTAATATATATTATATATACTATATCTATATAGTATAGTATATAATAGAACTTGTCACGGCCCGAGCCGATTCCTTCTTTGCGTAGTTCTATGAGGTTGAAACAGACGCGACGGACAGAGCGCTCCCCTGTGCACAAGGTCAACAACAGGTTATGGAGATGTAGCTATAGATAATTGCACAAGCGGAAGAACATAATGGCGTGCCACGAGGGCAAGCATAGCTAAGAGTGAAAGTAGCAACTACACTTAGGAATCGATTAAGTTTTCATCATTTCTTTTGTTCTAATACAGGGATGCAGATTCATTTTGCTTTAAATGTAGAAGATCTTTCGACAACATACATGTTCTTAATATAATTTAACAAGTAAATATCAAGTAAAAGATGAATATAAAAAAGGGTTGCACTAAAATAGATAAATGTCTCGCGGGTCTAGATCCTAGACGCGATGCCATTACCGCCGATCGTATCTGCGGCTCGCTGGTTCCGGTCTCTTGGCAATAGGGTGATGTGTGAGAACCATACACACAGTTCTAGTGGTTCGGCAAACAAACGCCCGACTATCCACTAGGTTCTAATCAGGAAATAATAGAATAATAGCGGAAGTAAGTAAACCAAACTAGCAAATGCAACTAATATCTAGACAGTATAAAATAAATATGCACGATTATAAGCTCATGATTGAATGGCAAGTCATAGTGTCAATATCAATTCTTGGCTAACGTAGTCACCCTCAACAACTCACCAATCAAAATCCCAAATTCGGGGAGGTACGCCGTAAACCGATGGGACGGTCTCTGGTGGAGATACCGCTAAAAAGTGATGTCGATCCGGGCACAGTCGCCGGAGGGAAGCTACCACAACCTCGAGCAAGGACTAAAGTGAGTACGATCAATCCTACATTTGAGGATTCCAAGTTCAATCCATTCCTTAACTTTAAGGAAGACCATGCTCAATGACCCTTAACACTAAGGTTGAATGTCATAATATCTCAATCGTTCTTGTTCTTGCATTCTTTGCTATCACTAATATCATATACACTATCAAGTTCTTGTACTCATGCCACGCTTGTTGTCTAAGTACTATATCCTCGTTTTCATGTCAAATGCCACACTTGTTTACTAAGGATTCTAGACTCGTCGATGTCACTTGCTAGACCTATGTCAAAGTGTTACTTTTCGTTTACTAACCCTTCTAGGTTCTTGTCACAATCATGCATACCTAGGGATCATCATTCTCACATTCTTATAAACATTTAACATGCATTTGGATTTACATTAAGCTATAACAAAGCTCACAATTAACCCTATTATGCAAGATACTTGTCACGCACCGGGGTCCCTTTTCAGTTTAAAACAAAGCGGAAAAGCGTCTGAATTTTTTTTTTTTTGAAAACCTGACCCCAGAGTATGCCAGATCCGCCACAAATACAGGGAATCCACTGTTCACACGGACAGAGTCTCCCCTGTATTTGCACGGCGTCGCACAAGTACAAGAAGTCATCCAGGCACAACCACAACAAATGAGCATACAAATAACCAACCGCTATATATATTCATACACCATTCACCACAGATTCACTTTTATGCATAAATCCACACCTATCAGTTAAAACGTTTCCAACCATAGAAACAGGTTTTGAAATACTAAGATGCAAAATCCACAGAAAGCTTTTGAAAACTATTTCCTACACGGAAACCTTTATTCTTTAAAACGCTACCACGAGGGGTAGAAAACCTTTTATTACATTCATGAAAATCCACATATTCAAATGTAATAAAATAATACTGAACCATATAACTATCTAAGCTATAACAACTGAAATAATAAGGGTAATAACTATACCGAAATAACCTGGGTCGG